>NC_051863.1:186992696-187292696 GCF_015732765.1 Culex quinquefasciatus | reverse complement strand
GGTGCTTGTACTCGTTGTAGTCGATCAGGTTGTCGGACTGTTCGAGGGCTTTCAGCAGGGCGGACCAAATCGGGATGAAGTGGGTGGAGTAGTGGGCGCGGTTTTCGACTACGGCCAGGGCGGACGCTGCGTTGATGCGGACTTTGAAGTTGTTTGAGTTGATGACGATTTGGTTGAGGGCCGGGAAGATTTGGCGCTGCCAGTCGATCCGGTTGCTTTCGGGCGAGAACATGAAGTCATTGCGCATGAGGTTGCCGGCGGCGAAGCAAGCGTTCCACTTGACTTTGACGTTGTTGGAGCTGAGGATGTTCTGGACGAGCTTGTCGATCGACTTCTGGCTCAGCTCAACCCAGGCGGCTTTTGTGAGGTGGTCCTCGCGGAGCATTCTCAGCACGTTGCCGATGGTTCGGACCGAGTTGCAGCGAACCTTGTCGTTGTCTCCGGCGGCTACGATGGCCACCTCGAAGACCCTGCGCAGCAGATCATCTCCGACGCGTTCGACGGAATCCCCTACGCCGTTTCCGTTGAGTACCAGCGCGTCCGTAATGTTGCCGAGTGACCAGCTTGCCTTGACCCGGGCGGCCACGTTCGGATCCCGCAGGATTCGCAGAATGGCCTCGACCGTGTTCTCGATGTAGCACAAGTCGCCGCGGAGTGATGGGAACAGAATGTAAACGGACAGGGCGCGGACGGCCGCCGAACCAACTCCGCTGTCCTCGTCGAAGGTGCACCCGGTGAGGAGGGAAATCAGCGCCAGTTGGGGCTTTCTCTGGAAAAGAAGATCACTTTCAATATTGGAGAAACTTCGTACACATTGAAGAGGACTCACCGGCAACTTTTCAAACACGTGCACGCCCAAGTTTCCGAGCGCGTCGCAGCAAATTGCGCGCAGCGATGCGTTCTGCTGCATGTCCTGGATCTGCTCCGTGACGGTCGGGAGCATCGCGGTCCAGAAGGCCACCGAGTTGGTCAGTTCGTCCGGGTCGATGGTGACTGAAAAAATCGGGCAAAATTTAATCAAACTATTGATGATATTTTAGAAAAGAGAAACAACTTTACCCTTCAACAGCAGCGACGTATTGATGGCGTGTCCGAGCAGGTCTAACACTCTGCCCGCGTACAGCTTAATCTCAGGAATGGCGTCGCGGAACGAGGCCTGCAGCGCTTGCGCCACCAACGGCAGATGCTCCACCAGCAGCGAATAGTGCGATGTCATCGCCGACAGAACCTGAAGGCACTCCATCCGGACAGGCATAACGGCCGAGGGGCCTTGGATGTGGTGCTTGGCGTTGACCGTAACGCCCAGATATTCGAGCGCGATTTGCAGCAGCCAGGAGATTTTGACAGGTTGATCGTCGGGGGAGGCGTCTTCCGAGGACGGTGGTTCCGGTTCGTCATCCGAGGGGACGTACTCTTCCTCTTCGTCGGCAAATTGGACCGCGAGGGCTTCGGCAGTGTTTCGCTTGCGTGTTTCGTTGCTTTTGTTGATGATTTCGGTTCTCGGAATTCCGACCACGGCGGATATTTCCGGGGTGATTTCGCTGACCGAAATGAGGAATCCCATGACCATGAGGGCACCCACCTTAATGGTGGGATCTTTGTGCCGAGTTAGGATTCGGACGAACCGAACGAACTTCGTTACGATTCCGGTGCGTAACCGGTGGAACGGAGTGGCCTGGATGAACACCGTAAGGCACTTGAGGATCTGCGTCAGCACGGACAGGTCACTTTCGTCGGCCAGTGCCTGGGTCATCATGTCGTACATTTCGTGGACAATGTTGCCGAGAGCGATCGAGAACGGAGTAAAGGACGTTGGAGGTTTCTTGCTACTTTCTGCTTGGATCAGGAACGGTTTCGATTTGTAGAGCATGAACGAAGTGGCCTGAATGGCCGCTATCCGGCACTTGGGCGAAGGATCTTTCAGGACGCAGTTCAGCAGCGAAACCGTGGCCGGCGTTCGGCTCTCATCGGGAAACAGAGCGTGCCAATAGCCGAACATGATCCTTTTCTCCACGTTCTGCGTAATTGTGCTTATCAACGTCAACGCCGACAATCTTAGCTTGGACA
Source organism: Culex quinquefasciatus (assembly GCF_015732765.1). Classification (NCBI taxonomy): domain Eukaryota; kingdom Metazoa; phylum Arthropoda; class Insecta; order Diptera; family Culicidae; genus Culex; species Culex quinquefasciatus. The sequence goes on along the minus strand of NC_051863.1, from coordinate 187,290,629 downwards.
ACTTTTGTCGGTCGATTTGAACTCGCGAAGATTCGCTCTCGGAAAAGTCCGAATCGCTGGTTCTATAAGCGTTACTAGAGTTGTAGTTTGTAACCGTTGGAGGCTCCAACACAAGGCTATGCTCCGAGTACGGCTGTCGACTGTTCTCATCCCAGGTGGAACCAGTTTTCCCAGCAGGCCGCTTCCCTTCATTCCGTCCACCTTTAACCCCCTTGGCAGGAGTTCTCGTCTTCCGTGTCTTGGGAACCTTCCCTCCCTTGTTCATCGGAATGTGCTGCGGCTCCGGAACTCCCTGCTGCGAAACCATGACCTTCTGCGGGGTCAACTGATTAATCCCCGGAATCCCGTACATCACGTACGCCTTAGCCAGTCCCAACAACTGTCCCAAATGCTCCCCCAGCCACTCCTCCTGCTGAACCGCCACCAATCTCAAGCAATTGAACGTCGAAATGACCAAACTATAAAACGACGCCTCCGGCAGAACATCAACCTTAACTCGAAATGCCAACCCCAAAACCGCGTCCCCAATCAACGGCAGCTGCTTCTCCAGCAGACCCCCCTCTTCACACGCCACCAACATCCCCTCCAAACACGTCACAGCCGCCAAGTAAATCTCCCCCGAAGAACTCCGGTCGCAATTCCCACCCCTCTCAATCCGCTTATAATCCGGATCCCCGAGCAAGCACACCAGCACCCCATTCCCACCCACCAACACGTCCGCAAACACCCCCACATGGTCCCCGCAGTGCCTCAGCAGCAGCTGAACCGTCCCCAACACCTCGCAAACCACCTGGTAAAAGCAACGGTCCAAACACTTCAACAGCCAAGAAATCACCAAAACGGCAACATTCCCCGGCAGCGTTATCTTCTGTCGATTCACCAGCGTCTTGACCAGACAGCACGCCTTCACGATCAGTGTGTCCTCGGCGGTCGGAATGTTGACGAACGACTCAATCAGCCGGATTGGGGCCTGAAAAAAAACAAACTTTTAGCCATCTGTTCCACCCGAAGCAAACCACCCCACCTTAACGTCCGTAATTTGCTGGTTTTTGTAGTCCAAGCTGTTGAGCTCGTTGAGAAGTGTGTTCAGCTCGTTCCGGTAGTCGCTGAACTGGCCGCCGTAGTTGATGAACAGGAACTTGGTGGACAGACTGATGAATTGCGGTTCCAGCTCCATGGTTTCTGACGGGTGCGATATTTCGGGGTTTGTTTACAACGCGCGAGCAGACGGCTGATTTTGACAGAAGGGTTGAGAGCGGAGGAGTTGGTCTTTTTTTACCGCCAGGCAATTAGGTCAACCGATTTTACCGAGCCAAATAAAGATATTAAAATTTTAAAATTTTAAAATTCTACAATTCTAAAATTCTAAACATCTAAAATTCTAAACTTCTAAAATTCTAAAATTCCAAAATTCCAAAACTCTAAAATTCTTAAATTCCTAAATTCTAAAATTCTAAAATTCTAAAATTCTAAAATTCTAAAATTCTAAAATTCTAAAATTCTAAAATTCTAAAATTCTAAAATTATAAAATTCTAAAATTCTTAAATTCTTAAAATCTAAAAAAGGCACAAAAAAGGGGAAATTCTCGTATGTTTGGCAGGTTAAGCACTCGCTCCTAACTCCATCCAATTTGCTGATTTTCACTATTTCAACAACTAATTTTGCAAAACTTTTGATACAAAGTTGCTTGCTCACTCCTTATTGAGCTATTTATCACTCGATTTCAGTTGAAAACGCTTTTCATTAGCAATTGAATGTCAAATTTCTGACCTGCCAACATTAGAGGCACGCTGGAATTAGATGCTGTTCCCCTAATTAATCCCGAAATTCTTTTTTTTTAAATTAAAATTTCAAATTTGAGAAAAAATGAAAATTGAAATTTTAAAATAATAGATATTTAAACGTCTTACTTTCTTTTTTTGTAATGTTCAAAGATTTATAAAAAATGTTTGTTTAGAAATTAAATTTTATAAAATCAGATAATTAATTTTAAAACCCAATTTAAATACAAAAAATCAAAACATGGAATTTAAACAAATATAAGACAAATGAAAGACAATAGCTTAAGGGGTTACATACATGTAAATCGACAGAAAAGTCAGAGGCTGGTGTGAGCACAAACTTAATTTTATTTAAAAATCTGTTTTCAGGGATTTAAAATATACATTTTCATCTATTATCAAAACAAATTTGAAGACATTTGGTTGTATCATTGCCGAGATATAGCTATTTGAAGTTAGCAGTTTCAAAAAACGGGTGCCACGATATCTCAACACTGCCTTGACCAAATCGGCTCAAAATTTTGGTGAAGACTCTTTAAACCAGTTCTGTGTGCATGACGAAGGCCGATTTTCAAAAACTTATTTTAAAAAAAGATAAAAATATTTTTGTGTTTTTCATATTAAAAATCGTCAGTTTTTGATTTATGTATTTTTTTAAAAAGCAAAATTTCAAAATCGAGCTTCGTCATGCACACGGGATAGTTCTTGAGAGTTTTCACTCCGATTTTCAGCCAATTTGGTCCATCCCATCTCGAGATATCGTGGCACCCGTAAATCAACTCGGTGTTTCGAGAAAAACGCTCAGAAAGTTTGACAGTCTGCTTTGCGCGCGGCAAAATGTTGAGCTGAAAATCGTCTCTAACTCAGTTAAATCATGTAATATCTTCATGAAAGTTTCAGGAGTGATTGAAAATCATCATTTAAGTGGATTCAATACATTTTCTGTAATATGAAATTTTGTGATTTTCTTCATGTATGTAACCCCTTAAGCGGACCTTTAAAAAAAAAGAAATCGTCGTTGTCGGTCTACCGAGATCGAACACAATCTTAAAACATTTTTTACTGGGTTGCCTGTTGACCTAATCCTTAAAACGTCAAACCGTCAAGTTCTCGCCCGCACGTGTTTTTGTTTACCCGTTTGAAATCGTCGAAATGCGGTTCGTTCCGTCGGTTCTTTCTGGAAATCCGTGATTGTAATCGTGAAAAGTTAGTTTTTTTCTGGAGGAAAAGTGAAAATCAGCTGACTTCAAGTCGCGCGCCACCATGGATCTCGATGATCCGAACGTGATTCCGGGTTTTTCGGTGGAAAACGTGGACCTGGACTACGACGACGATGAGCCGGGCAAGGGCGGCAAGAAAAAGAAGAAGAACGGGGGCGGATTCCAGGCCATGGGCCTCGCCATGCCTGTGCTGAAGGGTATCCTGAAGATGGGCTACAAGGTGCCGACGCCGATCCAGCGGAAGACGATTCCGTTGATACTGGAGGGGCGGGACGTGGTGGCGATGGCCAAGACGGGCTCGGGAAAGACCGGTTGCTTTTTGATTCCGTTGTTCGAAAAGTTGAAGCAGCGGGAGATTAAGAAGGGCGCGAGGGCGTTGATTTTGTCGCCGACGCGAGAGCTGGCCATCCAGACGTTCAAGTTCATCAAGCAGCTGGGGAAGTTTATGGACTTGAAGACGATTCTGGTGCTGGGAGGTGATTCGATGGACACGCAGTTTGCGGCGATTCACACGCTGCCGGACATTATTGTGGCCACGCCTGGGCGGTTCCTGCATCTGTGTGTCGAGATGGACCTGAAGCTGTCGGCGATTAAGTACTGCGTTTTTGACGAAGCCGATCGACTGTTTGAGATGGGTTTCGGGGAGCAACTGACGGAGACGCTAGCTCGGCTTCCGTCCTCGCGCCAGATGGTGCTGTTCAGCGCAACGCTGCCCAAGGTGATGGTGGAGTTTGCCAAGGCTGGGCTGAGCAATCCGACGCTGATCCGGTTGGACGTTGAGTCCAAGATTCCGGAAACGTTGGACTTGCGGTTCATTTACTGCCGGCCGGACGAACGGTACGCAACGCTGCTGGTTCTGATACGTGAGGTAATTCCAAAGAACGCCCAGATTGTGGTGTTTGCCGGAACGCAGCATCACGTGGAATTGATTTCGCTGGTGAGTTGGATGTTTGAACGATGTTTAAGGTAAACTTTCTTAAATAATTATATTTTTTGCAGCTGCTAACCAAGTCCGGGATCCCGTGCACGCACGTATACTCCGGCTTGGACGCGTCGGCGCGTAAGATCAACACCGCCAAGTTCACCATGAAGAAGGTCAACGTGCTGGTCGTGACGGATATTGCCGCCCGCGGGTTGGACATTCCGACGCTGGATTACGTCGTGAACGTGCACTTCCCAGGCAAACCGAAGCTGTTCATCCATCGGGTGGGTCGTTGTGCCCGTGCCGGTCGTTCCGGAACCGCTTACAACATCTTTTCCAACGACGACATCGCGCACATGATTGATTTGCACATGTTTTTGACGCGACCGTTGGACGTGACGGATTCGCGAAACATGGGGCGAGCTCCGCCGGAAGCGGTCGAATCCGAGCACCAGATCGTGCTGGAACGCATCAAGCACATCGACTTGGCCACGGCCTTCAGGGTGAGTAACAACGCTTACAAGCAGTACATCGTCACGAGACCGGCGGCGTCCGCGAGTTCCAACAAGAAGGCGAAACGGTTCAAGATTAGCGAGTTAAAAGTGCTCGACGAGTTCGCGGCCGCGATGGAGAAGGAAAACGAGGCCAAGAAAAAGGACAAGCTGTTGGGGAAGAAGGCGAAAAAGCAGAAGAAGGCACTGACGGCGAAGCAGGAAGAGAAGAAACCTGTGGTAGATGCGGACGAATTCCGCAACAGCTTCCTAGCGCAGATGAAGAGCTACCGCCCGCAGACGACCATCTTCGAGTTGAATCCCAAAAGCAACGCCAAAAGAATGCTGATTATGAACGAAAAGCGCGAAAAGGACACGATCAAGATCGAAAAGCACAAGCGCAAGTTGGCCGAGCTGGAAGAGGAAGAGGAGAAGAAGGCTGCCCAGGCCGTTAAGGCTGATGAAGAGTCCAAGGATAAGAAGTCCGCCGTCAAGGACGACGAAAACTACATTTCGTACCAGGCCAAGGACCACGTCGAAGAGGACGGTTACGCTATCAACTCGTTCGCCAAGGAAGCATCCAACGCGGAACTGTCGGTCATCGGAGACACGGCCGCCGACCAGCGCCAACACCAGCGCCTGCAAAAGTGGGACCGCAAAAAGAAGAAGATGGTCAACGTGGTGAACCCGAAGGCGGGCAAGATCCGCACCGAGCACGGCGTCTGGATCGCGGCGTCCTACAAAACCGGCCGCTACGACAAGTGGAAGGAGCGCACCAAGGTGGACGAGCAGGAACGCGCCCGCCAAAACGACAGCGACGAGGAAGACTCGTTCGGAGCTCGACCTACCGTCACCAGGATGGACTTCCCGCACACGCACTGGGGTCGGCACAACGCCAAGGTGGCTGCGAAGAAGCAACGCGAGGGAACGTCGGAGCTGCGCTCGGTCGAACAGATTGCCAAGACCCGGCTGGACAAGGAGGAAAAGTTGGCGCGCGAGAAGGTCGCCCGGTTGAAGAATTTGGCCCGGAAGAAGCGCTCGATCAACAAGAAGATGAAGGGGAAGGCAAAGTGAGAGGCGTGAGGCCGGTGAGTACGCGGAGGATTGAGATATATTTGTTTGTTTACTTGGAGAATAGATGCGAAGACGTGAAAAGTAGGTTGTTTTGGCGTTGTCTAAATGATCCGAACAAGCCATTTTTGATTTCATATTTTTTACCACCTGTTAAAAAAATGTTCGCTCTACAGCATTGCCTTGGCGTTCTAGATTGCGAGATTCCTACTCGAAACTAGATGTCCGAAGGCTTGATTGTTGAGACCATCTACCCCGGGATTCGAACTGACGACCTTTGGATTGTGAGTCCAACTGCCTGCCAGCGATTCCAACGAGACAGTGCCCAGGGAGACGACTCCTACACCTGGACTGAGTTAACGACCTACCCCTTTAGGTTAGGCCGGGGCCAACATTTACTTCCCCGTCCGACGGAAGGCGTGATCAAACAAATCTTGTCTCAAAATTTGCCACCGGGAACTTCTGGAATCGAACCCAGGCCGACTGGATGAGAGGCAACCACGCGTACCCCTACACCACGGGTCTTAGTTTAAACATAAAACAACCGGCTTCATATTATCGGTGCTCGGGAGGTACATCGACGTGAGAGCGTTTCTTTGTGGTTATGTGTTATTTATCAATTCCAGAGTTTTTTTTTTTTTTTTTTGAATAGGTCCTATCTGGTTCTATAACATATAAAAGACAAAAGTTTATAGGTCCTTTTCAAAAAAAAAAAAAAAAAAAAACTCTGGAATTGCAGAATGGATTTTTTTAATCTAAAAATATACTAAAATATTTAAAAATATTAGAATTTGAAATGAAAATGTGAAAAAACTGGTAACTAAAATTTTACTAAAACTAAAAAAAAAATATTTTATAATTTTAAGATTCCAAAATTAATAATTCTTAAAATCTTAAATTCAATATTCCAAAATTCTTGAATTCTTCAATTTTGAGATTCTAAAATTCTTTTCATTCTTAAATATTTTTTCAGGAGCAAAATTTTGACATGGCCTACCTGTTTTTTTTTTAATTTATTTTTTCAAATCACCAGATCCTTGTTTTAAGGCTTTGCCGAATGGTTAAGCTGTCCGCTTCGTAAGCTGAACATCATGGGCTCTATTCCCATCTGCTCCAACCTTCCATCGGATGGGGAAGTAAAACGTCGATCGGTCAAGGCCCTTTCTTACACTGAAAATTGTGAATTTGTCGAAGGTAAGTCGTAATTTGTCGATAGTAGATTGAGATCATTCGATCGAGAAAATCTCGCGATGGGTTCAAAGCTCGTTTTTAAAACTTTCAAAAATTCATGATTTTTTAAAAATTCTCAAATAAAAAAAACTTAAAAAATATAGAAATTTTAAAAATCAAAATTTTTTTTTTTAAATTTTCGAAATTTTTTAAATTTTTGAAATTTTTTAATATTTTTAAAAATTTCGAATTTTTTTTTTAATTAAAAAAAAATAAATGTTTGATATTTTTGAAATTTTTGATGTTTCTGAAAATTGTGAATTTTTAAAAGTTTTGAAAACGAGCTTCGAACCCATAATGAGATTTTCTCGATCGTCGGTCGTAATTTGTCGATGGTAGATCGAGAAATTACGACCGGCGATCGAGAAAATCTCGATATGGTAAAAATTTCAAACAATTTAAAAATTTCAAAAATTCCAAAAAATTTAAAAATTTCAAAATTGTTAAAAATTTTAAAAAGTTTTAAAAAAACATAAAAATAAAAAAAAAATAAAAAAATTAGACTTAAGAATTTCAATATTTTTTATTTTTTTTTATTTCAGAATTTTTTAAAAATATGAATTGTCAAAAGTTTTAAAAACGAGCTTTGAACCCATCTCGAGATTTTCTTGATCGTCTCACAATCGAATGATCTCATTCTACTATCGATACATTACGTCTCACTATCGATAAATTACGATCGTAATATTACGATCGAGAACTCTCGATTGTGAGTCGAGAAATTACGATCGAAATATTACGATCGAATGCAACAATCACCACGTACATTTTTTAAATTTTGTTTTTTTTCACATTAAAAATATTGAACTCAATATTCCGTTAAAATGAAAAATGAATTAAAAAATGGTATTACAAATTACGATCTTAATTTTTCGATCCACGATAGAGTTTTCTCAACAGTAAAATTACGATCGTAATTACTAAATAATCACAATGCAATAATCACCACGCTGGGGTCCGTTAATGCGGATAGTTTGAGTTTTGATTAGTTCTTTGTTTTTTTTTTTTTTTGTGAATTTTGAAAATATTTATTTTGAATTTTTGTATTTTTAAATTTCGAATATTGACATATGTAAAGTTTTTTTTATTTCTTATGTTTTTTTTTATTTTAATTTTTTGAAATCGAAATTTTTTTAATGATTGTTTATTTCAAGATTTCTAATTTTTTTTATTTGCTGATTTAATTAATTTCCGTTTTTTTATTTTTAAGTTTTTGAATTCTTTGATTTCTAAAATTCTTGGAATATTTTTTTGATCGTTTGTGTTTTTGAATCGTCCCAAAAATTTTATGAAAAAAATGTTTTAAAATGCATTTTACAGATTTTACACTAGTCAGTTCTAAAGTTTTTTTTTTTTTTTTTGAATGGGTCCATAACGCCCATGATCGCATAAATGTCCCATATGAATTTTCATCACTCTTGAGTTATTGATGTAGTTTGGTTCAAAATCGAGTGCTCTTTCTGAAGAGCCAATAACATCCAGTACTTTGTTCTAAAAATCTTAAGAAAATCCACTTTTTTCGCAATAACACGTAGCCTTATATGTGGGACAAACTTCAAATGCGTTTTTCTCAACATGCTGTTTTTGCTCATGGGACATTTATGCGATCATGGGCAGTAATACTAAAAAAAAACATGAAACACACTAGCACATTGTTGGAATTCGAGCGAGAAGAAGGAAAGCATTTCTCGCTCGCGAACGAGGGAGAGAACTTGTAGTACTTTTCTCTTCTCGCTCGCGCTCGCATTTTCGTTCGCGTTCTCGCTCTCGCCGCGAGCGCTCGCGAGCGCCTCGTGCTAGCCGTTCGCCCCAAGCTAGCAATTTGTTTACCAGGATTATGAATACGAACCAGGCGATGGTATAGAGGTGTAACTTCAATCGCTGTGTTGTTTTTTGTTCGTTTCTAACACGTTCAACTTCTCGCGAACGAGCAATTCTGGCTCGCGAGAAAGCCCGTTCGCGAGCGGAGGAGAGCACGGGAAATCGGTGAGTTTCTCTCGGCAGCTCGAGACTCGCGGCGAGAACTCGAGAGAGAGAAAATTTTCTCGCGAGAGCGCGATAACACCAACACCTTTTTAAAAAAAACTCTAGAGCTGTTTCGTAATCATTATTTTTCAATAAATTTGGAGCAACATTTGAAAGGGGCGGTACGACACTGCTCTTACGGCCTTTCATAACACGCGTTTAATAGGACGAAAGGCCGTAAGAGAAATGTCGTACCGCCCCTTTCAAATGTTGCTCCAGAAATGAAAGATTTAACGAAAACAAAAATTTCAGGGATCTTTTTTCAAAAAACCAAAAGATTTTTGAATGAACTCAAACATGTTTAAAATGATTCAAAACTCTGGGAAATGCGTTTTAAATTGATTTCAGATGATTGCACCTCAATGTTCATTGAACTTTTGGGGGTACTAGCCTAATTTGGTAGATGCAAAGAGTGTATTTTACCTTAAAAAGCTTTTATTAACGGGCTTTTTTTTTGCGGTCATGATCGTCTTTTGGATGCGACCGTCGGTTGGCACGCACACACGAAGTTGCCGCAAAAGAATGCTCTTTTCCTATCTCTTTGCTCTCTTGTGCGGTTATGTGTGGTGACAGCAATCAGTTGAATGCAGTCATGAGGAAGGTGATCGAAATTTCGGTAGAATTCAAAAGAACGAGCGCACTGCGCGAATGATCGTGGTGGTTAGAGTCAAATCGCTGTTTTTGAAATCGATTTTGTGAGTAAGTTTTTATCTAAAATATTTTTAAATTAGGTTGGATTTGAAGAAAAACTCTCAACAGTTACTTAGATATTACTTTATTTTTATGCGTATTTCGAATTCATTGAATTTCACTTACATTTTCAAATATTGAAAATAATCCCAAAATTATTCCTTCACTTGATACAAGAGATAAGCAATGGCAGTGTGCTCGTAGTTCCGCTCGTCCTCGATCTTCAGCACCGTCGAGTCCCCCGTCCAGGTGAACCCCCGATTCCAGAAGGTAAACTTCTTCAACGGCGTCTCGCCCTGGCGCCGCGGTCCGTCGCACACGACGGTGACTTTCGTCCCAGCGCGCAACGAAACGCGCTCAAACATGCAATCGTACACGTAGATATCGTCCCGCGGTGGGACGTTCGCTTGGCTACGGCGGATCATCTTCTCGCCGTCCATGACCACAACCGAAAGCGACATCGGCTGGTCGTTTTCGTGACATCCGACGTACATCCCGACGCCGTACAGGTGTAGCACTTCTCGCTGGGCCGTCACGTGGAAGGTTCCCTTGCAGGGGTCGATGGTGTAGCAGATTGGTCCGAAGAACAGCCACTTCCGGCACCGGTAGTCGCGGGTTTGCTCGCGCTGGCGTTTGACCTGATCGGAGAGTTTCTTGAAGTGTTCGGTTTGGTGTTCTGGCTGGTGTTTGCACCACTTTCGGAGGGCGTCCATCAGCTGGTCGTCGTTGCAGCGAAGCTTACTTCCGGCAGAAATTCGCTCCACCAGGTCTAGGGGGAGTTCAAGGAAGTCCGAACTCCGGAACATGACCAACGGATTACGCGAAATGGTCCGCAAGCAGGCATCGTTGAGCTCCTCGAAGCCATGCTTTACGTTCGCCTGGTAGATCTTCATGACGGAACCTTCCTCGGTGGCCACAAACTTCCGGCACCGGTCCTTCAGCCCCATAAGGTTATACTTGGCCGCAGCGTAGTACAAATCCACCAGGTTGTCCTCGCTAATCGTGGGATTGTCGTAGTACACGTACTTGAGCATCTCCAGGAACGTGTCCGGCTCGACGTCGCTGACCACGATGGGGCCACCCGTCGTCGGAGGAGCACCCCTCTCGGCGGTAAACATCCGGTAAAACACGTCACTGCCGGCGGCCAGCGGAAAGCGGTGCCCGTGGATGAGCGTTCCCTTGGCGCCCACCAGGAACGAAACGTCCGACAGGAGCTCGCTGTTGACGAGAAACTTGACCCGCTGCTGGTCGGGCTCCCCGCGGGGAGGCGCACTCGGACGCGGCGGCGAAACGTTGGCCGACATGGCCGTCTGCACTGGGTTTTGTTGTCTTGTGTGAATTTCAAGCTTGCAATTCGCAGGCGCCAAAACTGTCACTGGACTGTGATAAGAAAAAAAAAACTTTTAAGCTTCGTTTCAACGATGCAATTTATTGAACCTCATTCTACGACCGACCCCGCTCCTGCTGTCCCCAAACTTGGCGCGCACTCTCCAGCAGCAGATCGCACGTTCTCCCGAGCAGCGGGTCGCCGGCCATCGTTTCCCGCAGGGCCGCGCAAAGCTTCGCGATGGTTTCCTCGTTCAGCGTGCTCGCCCTCAGCGCGTTCGAGATCGTCAGCCCGTCGATCGGTTCCGCCATGAAGTAGAGCGTCTCGAGGGTCTCTCCGAGTGCGGTTTGAATGTCGAACTCCCCGTCGGAACCGGCGTCGTCGTCTTCAGCATCAGCGTCCATGGGTTCGGAAATTTTGGCGCCGGTCTGCTCTTGGACTTTGGCTAGAATCGTGTAGATTTTGACCAGAGCTAAGAATGTTCCGGCGTGGAAGTGGTAGACGATCGCGCTGTAGATGCTGTTGATGCAGACCAAGATCCGGACGTGGGCCTTCGAGATTGGGAGAAGCGACCCGTCGCTGCTCAACGGGATCAGAATCCGGTGAACGCAGTAAACGATCGCTTCGATTTTGTCGGCGTAGACTTCGTTGGCGTTGATGATGAAGTTTTCGTGAATTTCCAGGAATTTCTGGATGATTTTTAGATCTTTGCTGGTGAGATATTCTTCCTCGAACTGACTGACGGCACCCGATTCCGGGTAGATTTGTTTGAATCCCTCCATGAGTCCCTCAATCAAGCAGGGCTTGGCAAACATCTTGTAGAACTCGTTCAACTGAGCGTAATCGACTTCGGCTTCGGTAAATCGATTGACCATCGCGTGAACCGCTTCCAGCGTGTGCTGAATCAACTCGCTGCTAGTCGTGCTGCTCAGTATAAACGCCATCTTCTCCGTAATGTCCTCCTGCTCGCGAATCACCTTGAACCAGCAGAACGCCTCGTCGTCAGACTTGTCCAAAATCGTCGTAAAAATCCGCATCAACTGAACCAGCGTCAAAGTATCGCTCGATTCCAAAAACCCGCACAAGCTCAAAAACAGCGACTTGTTCTCGTACAGAACCTTATGGGTCTCCTCCAAGCAACACATATTCCCTACAATCCCCAGCAGAATTTCCACCAGTCGATGATCCTCCGAACCTTCCGCCAACCCTATCAACAGCTCAACTACATCGTGCTTCAGCAAAAACAGAACCACATCCGCCTCAATGGTCATGTCCCACAAACTACACAAATCCTTCTCAAAGTCCTCGTCCTCGGCCAACGGCGTCTCCAGCTGGGGCAGCTTCAGCACCGTGGACAATACGAACCGCTCGCTGTACATCGTCTCCCCAATCCGGTCACCCTTTAACTTCTCCAATATCTCACCACCCGGCTCCAAATCCGTCGATTCGACGACACCAGAAGCAGCAGTAGCAGACGACGACTCCTCAACCGGTTCCTGCTTTGAGCTTTCCATTATGGAGGGCGCACAAAAAGCGACCGATTCTCACCGGGGAAAAACTGCACCGCGGCGACTCCGTGCAATGTAAACAACTTTTTGAACACAAACTTTCTGCGAACTGTCAGCGGACACGGTTAAGTGGAACTATTCAATTGGTTTAAAACCAAAGCGCCTTGCAATGATTAAATTTTATGCATGAAATTTAAAACTTCTTTCAGTTCTATCAAGATCAAAACCAACCATAATTTTTACAAATGTATTCTACAACCGAAACCCATTCCTACTTCTTGGCATCCCTCGCGCCGCCCATCTCGTCCAGCTTCTGCTTCAGGTCGAGCAGGTCCTTGTCTGGAACGTATCGGGCATCGTCCACCTCGCCCGTGTGCTCGCTCACCGCCAGCGTGACGCCCTCGGGCAGCGCCCCCTGCAGCACGCGCACAAACATCGGGTAAAGGGGCGCCTGCAGGTTCGCGATCTGCACCACCCGCTCGTACACCGTCAGCTTGTAGTCGGTCTCGACGATGGCCGAGGCGGGTTTGAACTTTTGTACGTTAAACTTTTGCGGCGGCTGCGCCCAGCAGTCGGCAATCTCCAGGTCCATGGTGTCGGCCACGTTGTGGATGAAGCGCTGGTAGCTCTCGAGCAGCGGGTAGTCGTAGCCCTTGACGGTGACGTTGAGCGTGCTGTACAGCGGGTGCTTGGGGCGGAGTTTCTGGGAAGGGAGAGTGACGGGAAGATTAAAATGTATGTAGTTGCTGTGTTTGGTCCTCGGATCGATTTGGTGACGCTCGTCGGATTCCAGGTGATGGAAATTTTAAAATCGCCTATCGCCGAAGTTCGTGCCAAAATTTTTCTTCTTCAGATGGTCAACTCAGTATTTTTTTATTTTTAACAAAATTTTAGGTCTTTGTCCTGAAATATGACTCCAAAATGCTCCAAAGTAATCCGGTTTTGTGTAATCTAAGATGTTGACCAAAATAGCGATATAGGGATACTGTAATATTTTATTTTGTACTGTTTTCACTTAAATTTCACTTAACAAAAGTATTTATTAACTATCCGAAGACTTAAAGAAAACATCTTAAAAAAAATATTTAATTTCCTTACAAAAAAAAATCAATAATTCGCAAATTTATAAATAAAAAAAATCCTGGTTATTTTTTTATAAAACAAATAATTTTAAAATTCAAAAAGTATTAATAAATAAACAAATACTCAAACATTCAAATTCAGGATTCAGACATTCCAAAATTCAAGCAAATAATAATTTAAAAAATAAAAAAACAAAAATTTTAAAATACGAATATTTAGAAATTCAAAAACACAACTTAATATTGAATTATATTTAAAAAAATCTAAATTGAACAAAAACATATTTTGAAGTTTGAAAAAAAAATAAAGAATTTTAAATTTCAAAAATTCATTAACATCACACAGCGATGGAATAATCATCATCAAAAGAAAATCATTGGACGTTCATCAAGAGAAAAATCCGAAGGGAGCTTGGCTCTCGTCTCGCGTGCACGAAAGATCGGTGAAAGGAAACATTTTGTAGATGGGCAATGTGTGTAAACAAAGTGAAATCAATATTTTTAAGTGGTGTGTGGGCAAAAAAGAGCGAGCCGCTCAAAGAGCCGTTTTACTGAAAAGAGCGAACGAACCGTGGCTTACAAAAAAAGAACCGCGGTTCTTTTTCAAACTCTAGTCTTTTGAAAGAACCGTTTTAAAATGGCATGATTTTTATTAAATAAATAAAATTTATTGAAAATGCAATTTCAATTCAATTCAATTGGTGTTTATTAGAATTTAACAGTTCTGCTCCAGGACGTTACATTTGTTATTCAGAGATTTGGGGAACCTTTCAACTGAGATCAATTCATAAGCCTTTACATGTTTCTAAGTTTAGATATTGCTAGCTGCGTGCTCTTTTAGGGAAAATAAATTTTGAGAAAAAAAACTCTAGATCTACACTCAAAGTCAGAATTATCCCTCAAAAGGGTACTTTCAATCCTCAAAAAGGATACTCTCTATCCTTTTTTAAAGTTCACCCGGCGTCACCCTTTTAAAAGGGTATGTCAAATTCAGTACATTTTCGATACCCTTTTAAAGGGTGACGACGGGTGAACTTGAAAAAAGAATACTTTTTACTTTGAGTGTATGAAAATGCAATTTCAAATATTTCAATGCACATAAAAATTAATCCCGAAAGTAAATGATTTTCTAAACAAAATGAAAAAAACCAATGCTCCCAAAATGCTCCGATAAAAGGTCAACTGACGCAATAAATGAGTGCGTCATGTTCAACTCAAATTTGAGTACTAACTCAAATTTCATCAAATTCAATCCATTGTTCCAAACAAAGTTTTGCGTGCATGAGCAAAACAACGACCAGTCTACCGAACTGTCAACGTCACTGCGCGCCCAACACAGCAACCGTCGGCTGCAAGTTCAAAAAATACGCGGCGTCGTTTCAATCACAACCGAAGAATCCGGAACATCCGGCGTAGAAGGAATCACAAGTTCGTTAAAAATGCCGCGCCGCGTAAGAACCCCACCACGACGCATCCCGCCCCAACCATCGGCCAAGGACGGTCAGCGTGCCGGTTCGTCCCGCAATCAGCCATCCCAACGAGACTTGCAGGAAGCTGGGCCTTCCCGGGCAGGCACTCGGTCATCCCGCCGTTCGCGGTCCGAACCGCGACGTTCCGCCAACAGAGACGACAGCAGTAGCTCCAGCGAGGACGATCGTAGCTACCGGTTGCCCCGAATGTCCCGATCGCGCTCGGAGCAGCGCAACGCGCGGCCAACTCGACTCCACGGAGCTCGCGTTCTCCGGGAAATCACCCGTCTCCAGCTGACCACAGACCTACTGATCCCGAAGCTACCCTTTGCCCGGCTTATTCGCGAAGTTCTGCAGCAGTATTCTCAGCGGAACCTGCGAATAACCCCGGAGGCCTTGCTTTGCCTGCAAGAATCGTCTGAAATCTACCTGACGCAGATGTTCGAGGACGCGTACCGGTGCACGCTTCACCGGGAACGCGTTACGATGATGCCCAAGGACATGAACCTGGCGCTGTACCTGCGCGAACGGTGGGCTCGCTGAGACTTACCTCCAGGTACGGCGGCTCGTACATGTTGGCGGAAAAGTGACGAATCGGGTTTCGGCGAACCAACCACGGGACGATCTGGGGAGAAAGATCATACTTTTAGTGTTTAGTTGTTAGTGTTTGACGAGTGCTGTCGCGTACCTGTCGCAGTGCCATTATTTTACTCAGGAAAATCCGGATTTTATACTAAAAACAAACGCGACCTGGTTCCGTGCCTTCGAAGTTTTTTTTGTACTGTCAAACCACACTTTCGAGGTTATGTAATGTTTGCACTGTGGGACAATGTGTTTTGGTTTAGTGGTCATAAATTAAATCTGAAGGATATTTTTAATGCATTTAACTTTTTTTTAATAACAACACACACTGCTGTTTATAATAAAGAATGTTGAATGTTTACAAACCCAAACAATTATGAATCTATAAAAAATTATATTAAATTAAATTTGATGACAAAACCAGATCTAAAAAAATATTGAATCTGAGAGTGAGATTGGGTTTTATAAATTTGTAGGAAATTGTATGACCAAATCTCACTTCCCAGACAAAGCCCCAGACCCGATGATGGTAAATATGATCCTAACTAAGGATCTATTTTAATTTTTATGCACAACGTACGCGCTCAAAACCAATTTCTGATAATTTTTTTTTATTGCGTACATTTTAAATTGACCACTTTTGAGTCGATTTTCCACCTTCAATGTACACTCATCCCTCATATTCGGAACAGTTTACAGATCGGCCAATGTTCAACAAATCATAGCAAATCGATAATTGAACATAATGATTAGCTTTTACCTTCATTTGAAAGCTATCCTTGCGATCTTTTGAAATCTGTATCAAACAACTGCAAATTTTACCTTTTCTATCAAGTGTTTGAAGAAAAACATTGACCCATGAAAACCACAAATTCGGAACACCTTTTTCTTACGGATGTAAACAAACTTTGATTTTCTCTTGGAGTACATAATTTTTACAAAATAATGACTTCATTAACTGAAATCAATGAAACTCAAGCTTAGTAATGTTTTATGAATGGTCTGATAACTTTTTTGTGAAAATATCAGTAAAATCCAGGTGTTCCACAATTGTGGGAGGCACAATAACATCCCACAATTATGGAACGGGCAATTTGGAGGCAGTGTTTTGCTGCTCTGAATAAAATAGTCTCGAAATGCAGTTTTTTGTCCAAAATGAACTACTTTTACTAGTGAAATAGCAAAAGAATATCCAAATAAATGTCCTAAAAATGGCAGGGGCGACAGAAAAAATGCATTTGGCATGCTATTGACAAATTATCACAAAAGTGTTCCGAATATGTGGGATGACTGTAATCTTACTAAGCACAAGCGCAACCAGTCCGAAGAAAGCATCCTGGAAGAACCTGTGGTTAGATTACGCCCCATGCCTTTTTTGTCGATATTAATTATTGCAGTACATCCGAGTAACTCCGAAAATGCAAAGAAAATTAAAGCGGCCAGGCCTACTGCGTTGCATTAGCCGCAGAGATAGATTCTGTGAACGGATCAAATTTCTCAGAAAAAACAGTGGAGGAAGGATGCGTGGACATACCGTACCAAACACTCCGATTCAGTTAGGTGTGGTGTAAAAAATGTAAATGTAAATTGGCAAATAATTATATTTTGAGGGTGGATTGGGGTTGGGGAAATTGGGATTGGGAAAGGACAAAGTGCGGAAAGGGTAGGAGGGTTATTTTATTTATAATATTATTTACTAACAAATAATAATGGAAAGCTATCACCAAGAAACAGCAAATCTTCATCAAACAGCCCAAAATAGTAGAGTAGACTTTCAGAAGATATTTTTTTAATTTGCGTAATTTTGAAACTCTAGCTGCAGAAATCTCGTTTAAAAAGAAAATATTGCTTATTATTTCAAGAAATACATTTTTTGTATGAAATCACTTTTAAACGGTTTGGAGAAGCTGGAGGAAAACACATACATTTATCTTAAAATTTATTAGAGTTTCGACCAAATTTTTCTTAATTTTTGCCAGATACGAACATTATAAAAAGCATAGATTCTTCATCACACATCACATTTTATTTGGATACATATTTTGCTTTTTTCTAGATTGACTTAGAATTACAAAAAAATAATAGTTGAAAAAAGGCACCTTCACCCTAGAGGGAGACAAGAAAAAAATAAAATTTTAGTAAATCGTAAGAGATTAGCTAGATTCTTCAGGTAAAAATAAGTAACATGTGCCAATTTTTAGCCAAATCGGTTTAGGGTTAAGGGTCGCTTTTTAAAAGCAAAAATTTCGCAATTCCGTCAAAATGTGGATTTAAATGTGCCGGATCATTGTCAAGTGTGAGATTCTTATATTAAATTTTATTATCGAAGACCGCAAACGACCGCAACCCTTAACCGATTTCACTAAAAAAAATCACAGTTACTTATTTTTGCATAAGGAATTGAATATCCCTGATGTCGATTTTTTATTGACACCTCGATTGTCAGCCTATTTCACCCTTTTTTACGCTGGTAGTAATCGTTAAAATTAGGCTCTATTTTATATAAGTTTTTCATTAACTTTGTTTTAAGACCAATGTTACCTCTTGTTTGATATCCAAAAATAATAAAAATCTCTTGTTAAAAATATCATGAATATATGTGTCATATTTATTAGAAATTCTAATGTCTTAAATAATCGCTTCATTCTCTTCTTCCGAAGTTAAGCTAAAATCGTTTTTTAGCATAACTTTTGAAGTACTTTTCTAAACTTCATAATAATAACTAGGGTCTTGTGGAACCCCAAGACGGATCGAATGAGACCAAAACGGTCCAAATCGGTTAAGCCAGTCCGGAGATAATCGTTTGCATATTTTTCGGTGCACGGACTCACATCCAGACACACGCACAGACATTTGTTCAGAATTTGAACCGTTAGGTATACGTGAAGGTGGGTCTACGAGGTCGAATAAAGAAGTTCATTTTTTGAGTGATTTTATAGCCTTTTCTCATTGAGGTGAGGAAGGCGAAAATTGAGTGATTGAAAATTGTTTAAAATACTAAAATAATTTTTAAGATCTAGAAAATAATTTTCAAAAGAGTATACTAGTATGCTTAGGATTCCCGACTTTTCATAATCTTTTGAAAAAAATCACATATTCCCGACTTTTTCTCGATTTTTTTTCGTGTTTTTGCGAATACCCGACTTGAGTGGCCTCCATGTACTGAGGACTTCGGATAATCGAGTCCTGCTGGATTATAATATTATCCGCGCACCACCAAACCGAAGTGCGCAACACTTCTGTTGCGCGAAAAAATCTGTTGCGCCGAACAAAAATGTAGTGGTTTGTCGTTAGCGTGTACATCAGCCTGTGGCGCAACAGGTTGCGTTCGTATTTTGATTTTTGTCTGCTTTCACAATAGCTATCGTGAAATTAAAAATTTAAAAATATATATTATTGCCATTTTTAATTCAAATTTTTCCACATTGCCACCCCCAACGTCTTGAGTGGTCGTCTCTAAACTACGTACGGGTTCACTTTTCTCAATTTTATGAATATTGAATTTATGAAAATTTTGTTTCTTATCTATTTCAATTGTGAGGTTTTTATTTAAAAAAAGGTCCAATAAACCAAATTTCCAGTTTTACTTTTGGGGTGTTTTTGAAACAGCTTTGAGTCAGGGGTATAAGGCTTTCTAGGCCCAGTGAAAAAAATATAATTTAACACAAAAATGACGAACTTCTCGTCACAGTGTCCTGATGCAAACAATAGGTCTATTCCCGTATTGCAGAATTCTGCAATTCTGCACAAAAACGGCAGCAGAGCGTTCCCGTACTTTTCTGCAACAAAAGTAACTTTTCTCTCAGGCAGAACTTCTGCAGTGAGAGAGGTAGAAGTTGCAGCAAAACCGTTCCCGTACTTTTCTGCAAGCTCTCTCTTCTCTTTCTTGTTGAAAAGTTACTGCAATTTGGTGTGATGGATGTTGACTACACGCTTACATAAAATCTGCAAGTTGGGTGAAATTAAGCATTTTATTATGAGTTGTAATGATACATTATTTTGGGGTAGTTTTTTTTATGCCCGGTTATATTGAGAACGATTTTTTTCTATGTTAACGATTTCATGTTCAGGGGGTGTATGGCGATTGTCCACGATCCATACAAAAAGATTTATTTTGTATGGACAATTGTCCACGAAGGGGGCGGGGGTAACAGATTCCTGAAAAAGTGTCCACGTGGTTTATGGATGGTCCCTAAGTGATATAGCGATTTTTTTAGTGTTAATATTGTTACCTGATAAAAAATTGATAACTTAAGCCATAGTATTACAGCACGGCTAGTACCCAAAAAATGTTACTATAAAAACAAATAGTTTTTAAAAACTTTTAAAAGACACATTTCTTTTTAGTTTAATAATTTCAAATAAATATTTGTTTAGGAATAATTTTTGATCTTCAATTGTTTTTGAATATGCCTCGGGATACATTAAATATGTGTGTTAAATAACAGGTAAATTAAATTGGTAAATAATAAATTATACCTTTAACGGCGCTACCAATTTGTATTCTTATATGAACCAAAAAAAATATGTTATTTTGTCGAATTTAAAATTCTTAAATTCTTAAATTCTTAAATTCTTAAATTCTTAAATTCTTAAATTCTTAAATTCTTAAATTCTTAAATTCTTAAATTCTTAAATTCTTAAATTCTTAAATTCTTAAATTCTTAAATTCTTAAATTCTTAAATTCTTAAATTCTTAAATTCTTAAATTCTTAAATTCTTAAATTCTTAAATTCTTAAATTCTTAAATTCTTAAATTCTTAAATTCTTAAATTCTTAAATTCTTAAATTCTTAAATTCTTAAATTCTTAAATTCTTAAATTCTTAAATTCTTAAATTCTTAAATTCTTAAATTCTTAAATTCTTAAATTCTTAAATTCTTAAATTCTTAAATTCTTAAATTCTTAAATTCTTAAATTCTTAAATTCTTAAATTCTTAAATTCTTAAATTCTTAAATTCTTAAATTCTTAAATTCTTAAATTCTTAAATTCTTAAATTCTTAAATTCTTAAATTCTCAAATTCTTGAACTTTTAATTTCTACGCCATCTTGAATCATAATAAATACACATTTTTTGATGTCATATTTCAGGTTAGAAACTCAAATTTAGAGGATTTTGAGATTGGAAATTTTGACTGTTCCTATTTTATTTATATTTGAGTTTTAAAAGTTTTGATTTACAGATTTTTTAATTTTACTTGTATTTGAAATTATAATTTCTTTAAGTTTCTATCTTATTATTTTTAACTGTAGCTTTTGAAATAGTTGTGTTCTGAACTAATAATTATAACAAAAAAAAACTGTTGTTATTTTATTTCGATTTTTTTTCAACGTTTTTTTATTTTAAAGTTTTTAAATAAGGATTTATTATAACTTTAATAATTTTGAAATATTTAGTTTTTAATTATTTGATTTTTAAGCATTGAATTTGTGTTTTTATCGAGAGTACGCTATAGTAGTGTGTTTATTTTACGATAGTTAGAATAGTAATGGTTTGGAAGTACAACTTCAATTCATGGCTTGCTTCGATCTTCTCACTGCAACACTCCTCCTGAAGATGAAGAGATGCCCATTGAACTCCTGTTCACTTCCAGCTTCGTCCTTTGCAGCGGCTTCGTGAGCCCATCGGCAATCTGGTTGTCCGTGCCCACATACTCCAACTTCACCACACCTTGCTCTAGGGAATCACGGATGTAGTGATGCCGGATGTCGATGTGCTTCGTGCGGGGGTTGTAGCCACCGTTCTTGGCGATGGCGATACAACTTTGGTTGTCGCACCGAATTTCGATCGGTTGGTTGGATCCAAACAGCGTTGAAATCCGTCGCCACCACGACGCTTCCTGGACAGCCGCAGACACCGCCATGTACTCGGCTTCGCACGTCGAGAGCGCCACCGTGGGTTGTTTCTTGCAGGACCACGAAATCGCTCCTCCTTGCGCCAGGAAAATGTATCCGCTTGTGGATTTGCGCTCGTCCGGGTCCGATCCCCAGTCAGCATCGCAGTAGCCGACAATCTCCGACTCAGCGTCCCGCTTGTACTCCAGCCTGCGCGTAACTGTGCCGCGAAGGTATCGCAGCAGGTGCTTCACCGCGTTCCAGTGCTTCGGTCCCGGGTTCCGGTTGAACCGGCTCAGGGTGTTGACCGCGAACAGGATATCCGGCCGCGTGCTCTGGGCCAGATACATGAGGCAGCCGACCGCTTCTTGATAGGGGACGTCCTTCATCAGCGCGGTCTCGGCCTCGGTCTTCGGACTCATCTCGTTCGACAGCTTCTCGCTCGCGTTCATCGGGATGCTGACCGGCTTGCACTCGCTCATGTTGAACCGCTTCAGAACGGATTCGATGTACGCTTCCTGGTCCAGGGCGATTCCATCTTCCGTCCTCTCGATCCGGATTCCGAGGCAGTGCTTCGCGGCTCCCAAGTCCTTCATGCGAAAGTGACTGCTGAGTTGCTTCTTCAGCTTGTTCGTCCTCGAGTTGTTGTTGCTGAAGATCATCAGGTCGTCGACGTAGATGGCCACGATCAGGATGTTGCCATCGCTCTTGCTGAGATAGACGCACGGATCGTACTTCGTCGGGGCCAGTCCGAACTTCTTCAGAGCTGCGTCCAGCTTCTGATCCCAGACTCTACTCGACTGCTTGAGCCCGTACAGCGCCTTGTTCAGCTTGCAGACCAGCGACTTTTGTTCGACGTCGGTGAAACATGGTGGCTGCTCCATGTAAATCTCCTCGTCGAGGTCTCCTTGGAGGAAGGCAGTCACGGCGTCCATTTGATCCACAGCCAGGTCGTGCTTCGCGGCCAGGGCGAACAGGTACCGCAGCGAACTGTATCGAACGACCGGGGCGTAAGTTTCGTCGAAGTCTACCCCCTTTCGCTGCGAGTAGCCCTTTATGACCCGGCTGCCATCGCCGCGAAGCCGTGTTCGTCGGCCGATTCGTAGTCGTCGTCTGAGGAACCAGGAAACTCGTCCTCAGATGCAACTGCCTGTGGAGGGTTGAAACCGGGGAGACCAGGGCACTTGACAGAGAAATCTTTGTACTTGCCTGGTAACGCGTGCTCCCGTCCGCTGCGCCTCAACAGCTGTGACCGAGCTGGTTGTGAAGATTGTTGCGGAGGGAGCACAAGGTCGGTCAACGTTCCCGTGGATGAATCGCTCTCACCGCTCGAGTCAGCTTCAGACTGCTCCTCCTCGTCTTCATCGTCCGATCGGGGGTCGATCGGGGCGTCCGGTACAGCTTCGACCGGAACAGGCTCCGCCGGAGCCGGCTGCAACCTCGTCTCTCCAAAGTCCAAAACGTCCAGTGTTACCACCGGGATCGGCTTGACCTGCTGCGCTGCTACCTCGCCGCGTTCGGCGACTCCTTCGTCCAGGAAAATCACCTCGCGACTTATCAGCGCCTTCTTCTGCTTCGGGTCGTACAACCGGTATCCCTTGGTTTCTTCGTCAAAACCGGTAAGGATGCATTCGTGGGATTTGGCGTCCCACTTGCGACGTTTTTGCTTCGGGATTTGGACCATGGCCTTTGTGCCAAAGACACGGAGATGCGAAAGGTTCGGTTTCTTACCAGTCCAGGCTTCCTCGGGGGTCATCTCGTGACCACGGGTTGGCGATCGGTTGATCAGGTATACTGCGGTCGACACAGCTTCAGCCCAGAAGCCTTTCGCCAGCTTCGCCTCGAACAGAAGACACCGAGACTTCTCCACGATAGTCCGGTTGGCGCGTTCCGCCATCCCATTCTGCTCGGGGGTATAATCGTTCGTCGTCTCGTGCCGGATCCCTGCGGTCCGCAGGTAACCTTGGATGCCTTTGTTGATGTATTCCTTACCATTGTCGGTGCGCAGCGTCTTCAGCTTCATTCCGGTCTGGCGCTCCGCCATCGCGTGGAAGGTCTTGAACACTGCCAGGACTTCGTCCTCCGATTTTCGTTGCAGGAAATACACGAACATGCGCCGAGACTTGTCGTCGATGAACGTGATGTAGTAACGGTTGCCGCCGTAGGAGTTCACCTCCATCGGCCCGCAGATGTCCGAGTGCACCAACTGAAGCAGTTCCGAAGCTCGTGATCCGTTCTTCCCGAATGGTAACCGCGCCTGCTTGCCCATCGGACAGATCCGACAATCCTTCGTAGCTTTTGCGTTGATCTGGATTCCATCTGCTGCACCGTTCGCGAGTTTGCGGATGTTGTCCGCACCGAGGTGACCCAGGCGCTTGTGCCACAGGTCCATGCCTTGAGCAGCACCGCACGCCATCGCAACCTTCGAGCCGCACATCTTTTCCAGCTTAAACTGGTTGTTGACGTGGCTCCCAGTTGCCACCAGGTCGCCGTCGGAGTTGAACACCTCACATCCTTGGTTCGTGAAGTTCACCGCGTAACCCTTCTCCACAATCTTGCTCACGGAGAGAAGGTTCGCCGCAATCGACGGAATCAACTGCACTTCACTGATCGTCACGCTGTCCTTGCCGCCGGAACACTTCGGCCAAATTTCGGCAGTACCAGTGGCGACGATGTCCATCAGTCCGCCGTTCGCTGCCATGACCTTACCGCACCCGTTGTCCAAGTTGTCCAGCATGCTCCTGTTGGCCGTCATGTGAGCGTACGCGGCCGAGTCGAAGATCCAGTCATCGGCGTCGCCCAAATCGAACGTCGAAAGCACGGTGCAAAACGTGCTGCCACCTTTCTTCTGCTCCTTGTTGTCCTTGCAGTCCTTAGCGATGTGGCCAAACTTTTGACACTTCCTGCACTTGGGACCTTTGGACGAAGTAGGCTGCTGCTGCTTTTGCTTACCGTGGCGACCAGGTTGTTTGGTGGTTGCGAAGGCCGGACTGTTTTGCTCGTTGCCATAGAAACCTTCCTCCTCCTGGAGAAGTTTGGTTTTTATGAAATCTCCGGTGATGGCCACGCCGGAACTCTGCAACGCCATGATCATGGGCTTGAAATCCTTCGGAAGTCCCGCGAGCAGGAGCATTCCGACCCACAGATCCGGGATGTTGAAATCCGCGTTCCTGAGCTGGTTCGTGGCAGAAATCACCTGATTCACGTAATCCTCCATCGAGCTGCACGCTTCCAGGGTCAAACGGAGAAGCTTGTGGAGAAGGCCGACCTGTTGGACCAGGCCCTTTTCTTCGAACGCGTTCTCCAGACTGTCCCAGGCTGTCCGCGCAGATTCTTCGTTCTCGATGTGGACGTACAGCGACGGATCGATCAGAGTGATGATCTTGAGCCTCGCCCGAAGATCCGTTTCCTCCTCAACCGCCTCGAACGTTCCGTCCGTCTTCCGCTTCGGCTTCACTGCGCTCCAGAGCTTTTCCAGCTGAAGATAGGTCTTCGTCGCCAGCTTCCACGTTCTCCAATTCGCTCGTCCCACCAGCCTTTCGAGGCCCGGAACGCCGGATCCCGTGTTGGAGCTCCCAGCTACTGCGCCATCCGCGCGACTTCCGGAACCGTTTGACATTTTTAAACTTTTTAAAGTGATAGGCCCATAACCTATCGAGAGTACGCTATAGTAGTGTGTTTATTTTACGATAGTTAGAATAGTAATGGTTTGGAAGTACAACTTCAATTCATGGCTTGCTTCGATCTTCTCACTGCAACAGTTTTTATTGTTTTTTTTTATTTTTCTGATATAATTATTTGCATTTTTTAATTTCTCAAATATCTGATTTAATGTTTTTTAAGTTTCTTGATGTGGAAATATTAGTTTTCTTTAAATATATTTTTAATTATGGATTTCTTAATTTCCAGATTGCTTAATTTATGTGTATCAAAATTTTTGAGTTTGTGATCATTTCTTTTATTTGTCAATTTTACTGCGTCACTGTTCTTCTTTCATGTGACATCCAGTCATAATTCATTTATGTTATCCTGAATAATCTTTCAAACATTCTGCTATTAAACATGTATTTATGGTCCCTTCTATATAAAACTTTGTTTGTCTTTTTATCATATCTTTAAACGTACCTGCCACTCTCATTTGTAAAATTGTTTACCTAATGTAAAATTGTTATGTTGTTTCTAATATATAACTTCTACCTAAGCATAATTAATTTCTAGTTACTTAAAAAAATAATACATCCTTGGTTTTTTTAAATAAAATGTTGTGCTGCATAAAACAATAATGTTCCAGTTCTAGAGGTAAACTTCTTTCAATTACTTTTTTTGTCAACCATTTTTTAAAAATATTTCGAAATAATTAAAAAATAATAATACCCAATTTGAGTAAATCCACTCAACTGTGTACAATGTTGCAGAAAAAGTACTGGAACGCGCTACCCAGGCAAATTTTTTGCCGCTTCTCTCCTTGCAGAACTTCTGCAAAAGAGAGAGATGAAGAGAGCGGGCTGAAAAGTACGGGAACGTGCTGCAAAAAAGTGACTTATGCTGGCTGCAGAATTCTACAGAAGCTGCAGAAATTCTGCAAGTACGGGAATAGACCTAATGATCGAGCTTGAGCTGTCACAGCCCTGCGAAGCATGTTGGCTGACATATCGGGCGGTCAGTCAAAAAAACCTGCTAGAAGTTGCCTGACAAAAAAACTTTTGTGTTGGTAAATTTCTGACTAGAAAGCTTTATTAAAAAACACCCAAAAAGCAAAAACAGAAAATTTGGTTTATTGGACCTTTTCAAAAAAAAAAACTCCCGTAATTTAATTGTATTGTATTGGACTTTGCTAGTCCTTTTTTTGCGTAATTTATGGACCCCCCAAATCCGATTTGTTTTGATATCAATTTGTAAATAAAAGAACGTGCATAAGTTACGACTTCAAAATGCTGCTACAAAAGTTTGAATAAATTCATAGTTTTTAAGTGAAAAATAGTTCAAAATCATCAAAATGAACCACATTCGGTCACTCGCCCTAGGAACCGGCCTCGTCCGTCATTACACATCCGCCGCACGCCGAAGTGTCCTCCGCCAGGATCGCACCAAAATTCCAAGTGAGTCCTGAAAAATCCTTCCGTAGCTAAAGATGTTTTTGACCACTTTTGGTTTCCTCCTATTTGCAGCCCACCAGTATCCGATCGCACGGCCCTCGGACGCCCGGGTGTACGTGTGGGGTCTCGCGGCAACCGGTGCCCTCGGAGTGCAAACCTCTGTGAAGAAGCAAGCCCAGGTGCACACGGACGTGGTCCAACATCCGAGCCGGTTGAGCTTCGCCGAGAATCGGGAGTGTTTGGACGTGGCCGCCGGGTACGGGTTCTCGAGCTTTGCGACGGCCTGTCGTGGGGGTAAGAGTTTGTGGGGCACCGGGATTAATACGGACGCGCAGATTGGGTTCCACAAGTTGGGCGGACAGCAGCGGAAACCGTTCGAACTGTTGATCTACCCGGCACCGGTGGATTTGGCCTCGGTCGCGGGGAATAACAGTGAGGTGCAGATTGTGCGGGTTGCGGCCGGGCGGGCACATCAGCTGGCGTTGGGTGAGGACGGGACGGTTTATGCGCTGGGGAACAATTCGTATGGGCAGTGCGGTCGGGAGATAATCAAAGACGAGGACTACTTCAATCAAGCGACGATCCATCGGATAAAGGATCTGGGAGGTACGGACGATCCGGTGAAGGAGGTCGATTGTGGTCAGGATCACAGCTTCTTTTTGACGCGCTCGGGACGGTTGTTCTCGTGCGGGTGGAGTGACGACGGTCAAACTGGACAGGGCCGGTTCGGATTGGTGAGCACGCCGGGACTTGTCGAGGGGACCTCAAGGGTGAAGTGGTGACCAAAGTTACCGGGTCTTCGGACACGGTACTAGCGCTGAATGGTAAGCTGATGGGTTATTTTAAAATTCAAAAAATTAAAAAAAAAATCGCGACATTTTAAACAGATCGCGGCGAAGTGTTCGGCTGGGGCAACACCGAGTACGGCCAACTCCCCTCAGACGGCGACGAAACGCCCCAAATCAACTCCCCCCGTCATCTGACCTTCCTGCGGGACTGCGGCCGCATCGTAGATATCGCCGCCGGTGGTTCCTACTGCCTGGCGCTCAACGAAGCCGGTGACGTGTTTGCCTGGGGTTACGGCATCCTGGGCTTCGGACCGGAAGTGGTCCACCAGCCGCGACCTCGCCTCATCCCGGCCACCCTCTTCGGCAGGAACGACTTCAACCCAGCTTCGCGAGTGCGGGCGATTTACTGCGGCCTCACCCACAGCGGAGCGATAACGGACGGGGATGATCTGTACATGTGGGGCCACAATCGGCACGGGTGTCTCGGGTTTGGCGACCGAAAGGATCAGTTCTTTCCGCTGAAGGTGGCCGTCAGTGCGCGCGTGATGAAGATTAGCTGCGGCGTGGATCATACGCTGGCGCTGTGTCGAGCGTTTGTCTAGGAAGGATTGGTGCGAGGTGAGTTTGTGGCTTTGAAAGGCTTTGAAATGTGTACAATAAGTACTAATAGTTAGAAATTAAATAATGTTGTATCAAAAGAGAATCGAGCAAACAAATTATTAACTATCACATTTTCTTGAAAAACTTATATTGATTCAAAAATCTCAGAATATAAAAAACTGTTGTTATATCAAACATATAAATAACAGGTACCTAAAATTATTGGAATTCTAGTCATGTTTTGATGTTTGAAATGACCTGAATTTTCGATTTCTAACTGAACTGATTTGTTATTTTTCAAAAAAAAAACAGTTCGACATTTGAAATTTGAACATAACAAAATTGAAATGTGGAAATTCTTAATATCTTAGTTTCTTAATTTTAATGTTCTAAAATTTTAAAACTCTGAAGTGCGGTGGTTCTAAAATATCATGGTTTTTTATCTCAAAGAATTCTTCAATACTTTGGAAAATACTTAAAATATAAAGCTTTAACATCTTATGTTCTTGAATTCAAAAATGTAAATTTCCCAAATTACTCAACTGCAACAAAAATAGAAATGGCAGGTTCTGTAGTTCTAATCTCCTAATATTCCTCAATTCTACAATATCAAAATTACAAATTTGATCCAAATTGATTCTAAAGGAGGTATTAGACTGTGGTAACAAACAAAAAACTCGCACTTTTTCGCGTTTGACAGTTTGCCAAACTCGCAAATTTGTTTGCGGCAAACTAGAAAAAGACAAAATATAGGAAAAAATACAACGCAGACAAACTGTCATAATGTGCGAGTTTGTTTGTTTGATTGTTTGCCGTTGTCTAATACCTCCTAAACATATTTGTTTATTCTTAAATTCATTTATTCTACATACAATAATTCTTGAATTTATCTAAACTAAAAAATCCCAAAATTTAAAAAATCTACATACCTGTTCGGAATTGATTTTTGAATTCGGAAGAATTCGGCCGAAAACGGAACATCTTAAGCTTGGCGGAAACAAATTACAAACTCCGTCCTAAAATGAAGCTTAGATTGCTGATATTATTGTTTACAGCGATAAAGCTCATTTTTCTGAGTAAAATGACCCTTTGTACGACCACAAAGAGTTTAAAATGGATTTTTAAATCAATTTCGAAAAATTAACCTCGCGGTCCTTCTTGACAGAAAAGCTCCTACTTGACAGCTCGTTCCAAGGGGACCATAGTTAATCCATCGAAAAAATGTTGTCTTGTCAAAAAAAATTTTGCATTAAAATGAAAAAAAGTGATCAGAAATGGTTTTTAATCGTGTTTTTTACCGTTGTACATAAAAATTGACATATGACTTTAGTACCCAATTGAGTAATTTTTAACTACAACGATTAAAACACGATCAAAAACAATTTCTGATCACTTTTTTTTTATTTTAATGCAAAAAAAATGCAAGACAACATTTTTTCGATGGATCAACTATGGTCCCCTTGGAACGAGCTGTCAAGTAGGGAAGGACCGCGAGGTTAATTTTTCAAAATTGATTTAAAACCCATTTTAAACTCTTTGAGGTCGTACAAAGGGTCATTGTACTCAGCAACATAAGCTTTATCGCTGTAAACAATAATATCAGCAATCTAAGCTTCGTTTTAGGGCTCAATTGGGTCCTAAAATTAAGCTTAGATTGATCATATTATTGTTCACAACGATTAAGCTTATTTTTCTGCGTGCAATGCCTCTTTTTTAAGAAAAAAGAGTTTAAAATGGATTTTTAAATCCATTTTGAAAAATTAACCTCGCGTTTCGTGCTTAATTTTAGGACCCAATTGAGTCCTAAAATGAAGCTTAGATTGCTGATATTATTGTTTACAGCGAGAAAGCTTATTTTTCTGAGTACAATGACCCTTTGTACGACCTCAAAGAGTTTTAAATGGATTTTTAAATCAATTTTGATAAATTCAAAACTAAAAATATAACAGTTTTTGCTTTAATGAAAGTTGATAGGCACACTATAAATGGTTAGGCACTTATACTGAGCATGAGCATGAGCATGAGAGACCACCCATGGTTGTCCTTCTCCGTTGCTGAACAGAACCGTAATATCCTTTCAGCACTACTGATCATAGGCTTCGACTACCAAGTGGTATTTCCCTTATCAACAGCATATATGAATGCGCTGAAAAGATAAAACACCATGATTGCCAAAACAAGATCAGTTGCGAATAGGTAACAGCCATTGGCCACCAACGGCGCCCGCCATGTCAGTTTGTAGATCTCGATTTTAAGGGACGGGAATGTTAGTTAGCGCAGGTTGCTACTAGGGCAGCTGATTTACTCTGTGCTTACACCCCACAAGCGCCAGGAACCTGAAAATTTGTTAGTAGGATAGGGTGTTTGGTCAGAATTCATCATAGAAGATGATGATGCGACCCAAAATCATAGTGTTTGTTGAAATGTTTTATATATTATTCTCAAGGCAAACAATCGGTTGCTGCGGATGAGACATTTCCCGTTTAACTGTTGTTAAATTTTTAATGAAATGGTTTAATCTTAGACAGCCGGCTGTGGAAAGATATAACCAAATAATATTTATTTATAAAATGAGGTGTTAAACGCAATGCTGCAATGATAGCGTAGTCTGATTTTTAATTATATAATCATTTAGTTCATGAATTTGTTACGGAATAGACGCGACGAACTCAATCATCAAGTGCCTTCCTATCTTCTTTCTATTAGCTAGATAAGGTATTGATTTTCGTTGCCTCTCGAGCTACGATGCTATGGAGAGGGCTTAACACACAAACAACCGACGTCGAGCCCTCCGAGCTACGGAGCTATGGGAAGGTCTTTTCAACACAAAAAAGACTCGCGCACCACACGACGTTCTTGATGAATCAAAATAATTTTGTTACGCGATAAACCTAGCGAACTCGGATCGTTTTTATCGAAAACTATATCACAATTCAAAGGCACACACAAAAAAAAAACACTTTTCACTCCGAATATTTTTTACGACCACGCGCTCCCTTTATCAATTATGCACTGATGACGCTGCATTTTCGGAGGGTATTCTTCTCCTCGCAGCGCACAATTCACGACAAAAATGCGAAACAAAAGGCTCACACAAAAAAAAACACTTTTCACTCCGAATATTTTTTACGACCACGCGCTCCCTTTATCAATTATGCACTGATGACGCTGCATTTTCGGAGGGTATTCTTCTCCTCGCAGCGCACAATTCATGACAAAAATGCGAAACAAAAGGCTCACACAAAAAAAAACACTTTTCACTCCGAATATTTTTTTACGACCACGCGCTCCCTTTGTCAATTATGCACTCTATAAATGGTTAGGCACTTATACTTACATCAAACCCTACGTAATGTACCACCCCCGGCCGAGTTAAAATGCGTAACCGGAAAAGAAGATGTGCATGCCTGGCACGAACACTCAAAGCGTGTTCTAGCGTGTTGCTCGTACTGACTCAGAGCAAGGGTGAGATGTAGGTGTAAGGGCAGTGCGTGTTCGTCGAGAACCTGGTGCATAAGATCAAGGCCCGTTCTTACACTGAAAATTGCGAATTGCGAATTTTGAAAAATTGACATCGCGTTACTTTTTGACAGAAAAGTTCCTAGTGGTTGATCCGTCGATAAAATGTTGTCTTGTCAATTTTTTTTTGCATTCAAATAACAAAAAGTGATCAGAAATCTTGTCAGAAATGGTTTTTCAGCGTGTTTTTTACCGTTGTTCATAAAAATTTTCACCAGGGCTTTAGATCCTATTAACTGTATTTTTTTTTTATCTGTCGAGCGATCAGTTTTTTTTATTGCGGCCGAAACGATTAAGGTGCTTTCGTTTTTCAAATATTAAAAAAGAGGACATGAAACTTCAGAAAATTCCAGAAAGAACAAAAAAGCAGGACAGGATTTTAAAAAAATTGATTTTACAATGTAAAACTATTTTTTTTATATTGTCAAATTTTCAAAAAAAAAAAAAATCTACCCGGCATTTGAAAATGTTAAAACAAGTGTTTTTTGACCCTTTCACAAAGTTGATTATAATTTCAAAATATGTTGTTATTGAAAAGATCCGTGAAAAGATCACATGATTTAATTTTCACAATTAAAAATCGGAATCCTGCGATTTAAAATTGAGGAGCACTGAGAAAATTTTTTTTTCCTTTTTTTGAGTTTCAGCTAGAGAAAAATAAATTAGCAAAAAGCGGATATCCAAAATCTCATAGTAACACAAAAAAAAATAAGTCGGTGTTACATAATATATATCTGGAGTTTTTTTTTTTTAAAGGTCCAATAAACCAAATTTGCAGTTTTTGCTTTTTGGGTGTTTTTAGAACCACCCTGAGTCAGGGGTATTAAAAAACACCCAAAAAGCAAAAACTGAAAATTTGGTTTATTGGTCCTTTTCAAAAAAAAAACTACAGACATTATTTGTAAAAAAAATTGAATTAAAATTTTGTACTTTATATTTACACGTTAAAAGAAACGTTAAATCTAACTTAACAAATCCTCGGAACGTTTTTTTTTAGCTGTTGTTGACTGTTTCAAATTGAGCGTGTGTTGTTGTTTTCCTTTTTTGACAGCTTGCCGTGCGTGAAAGGAAAAATCATACGATACTCCGTTCTGCGCTCTGATTGGTCCGCTCCAATGTTGTGGCCAGCACGCAAAAAGTTTGCCTCCAAGTTTCATCATCTTTGTGGAGCGAGGTCCGAAGTTTTTCTCGAATTTGAGTTGATTTTTGTGCGTTTGGCGAGCTGATTGTTGTGCTGAAAGGTTCATCATTACAAGTGCTACGTGGGAAAAGCAAAGATGGGTAGCGCCGGTGGCGGCTGGAGTGAATTCCCGTCGACCATGGATGTCTTCAAGGAGGACGAGTTGATCAACGATATTGCGGACATGTACCAGCTAAACGAGGAAAAGCTGATGAATATTATGAACGAGGAGTTCCTCAGCCAGTACAGCTGGGAGGGGCAGCAGGCGTCGCCGGATTCGACCACATCTCCGTTCCTGAATTCGCTGAACGACCCGTCGCTGGATATGGAGCAAGAAGATTCCGGATTGCTGAAGAGTGAGCCCCAGCAGCAGCAGTTGGTATCGGTGGATCCGATGATGGTCAATGTACCGCAGCAGCAAACGATCACTTCAAGCGTCGTAAAGCAGGAGCCGATCGTGGTCCACCAGCAACCGGTGACGACGACCAGCGTTGCGGCTCCGATCATCCTCACCCAGAACCGAGTCGCCAACATCACGACGAATGGATCTACAATCGTTCTGCAGAATGCTCCTCCGGGTTATTCTTACATCAAGACCATCGTGCCGACAACGAGTACCACGTCGACAACCGTCCCGCAGACCATTCTCCCGAAGACGTCGGCTCCGACTCCGGTTGTGAAAACGACGGTCCCCGTTATGCCGCAGATGTTTACATTCCAAACGGCCGGAAACAACCAGATTCTGCTTCAGGCGAACCCAGCGCAAAACATTCACACCGTGGTAACTGGACCCATTATAACGACCGGACTTCCGCTGGTGATGGAATCTTCTTCAGCATCCGTTGAGAATCCCGGCAAGTTGCAGCTCAACCCACAGCCCAAGGTGAAGGAGGTCAAGCGTTCGGCTCACAACGCCATCGAGCGTCGCTACCGGACCTCAATCAACAGCTGCATCGTTGAGCTGAAGAACATGCTCGTCGGGGTCGATGCCAAATTGAACAAGTCCGCCATTCTCCGCAAGGCTTTGGATCACATACGCCATCTTCAAAAAGAAAACAACAGCCTGAAACAGGAGAACATGTATCTCAAGGCAAAGATGAACAACCAAAAGTACTCGCTGAAGGATCTGCTCGTCACGAAAGTCTCGGAGAGCGAGCTGGGCCAGCTTGGCGGCCCGACCACGCCTCCACGGAGCGACCAATCGTCGATTCCGTCCTCGTCGCCGTCGCACAACTCGGACAACTCGATGCCACCGTCTCCGTTTGGCACGACGTCCTCCGCGGACGAATCTATGCTGGACGATGTCATGGTTCCGAACGTGCACGGAATGTCTGCGCACTCGCGGCTGACGCTCTGCATGTTCATGCTGGCCGTGCTGACGATCAATCCGTTTGGAAGCTTCCTGTCGGCAGGGTCGGATGAACAGATCGATCCGGGCACGAGTCGTCGTATCTTGACCGTGGACGAACCGTTCTTCTCGTGGAGTGGGTTGGCTTCGTCGGTGCTGATCTTCGCGGTAAATGTTGCTGTTTTGGCGTTTGGGTTGATCAAGTTGCTTGTTTACGGTGATCCGATACTTCCGGTTCGTTCGAAGGCATCCACCGATTACTGGAAGCACAAGAAGCAATCCGACTTGGACTTTGAGCGTGGAAATGTGGCTGCTTCGCTGAATGAGTCGAAACGGTGTCTTGCAACGTTCGGGATTACAATCCCGGACAGTCGTCTGGAAACGGTCACCACCACCGGTTGGCAGTTCATTCGGATGTTCTTGCATCGGATCTACGTTGGTCGCTGGCTCTCCCGCCGCACTGGTGGACTGTTCAAGCCCGATGCCGAGCGACAGGACGCGCTGAACTCGGCGAAAGAATTGGCTCTGCTGTTTCATCGCTTGAATCAGCTGTCGCTCGTGTCCAATCAACCCGATCGCAACGGACTCATGATGTCGCTGTACGCCGTCAATATGGCTGAAACTGCCGCGGCGGTCATTTCTCCGGAGGACACCATCGAGATTTACATCATGGCAGCGCTGCGCGTCAAGAAGAGCTACCCCCGGTTCATGCAGTACTTCTGCCGTTACTATCTGGCCAAGGCAAAGCAGCTGGGCGAAACCATGGAGCAGGGCAAGTTCGGCTGGGCGTTTACGTCGTTTGGTTTTCGCTTCCTCACGAATCACGCCGTTCGGTTCGAGGAACACCCGGAATCGCAGATGTTCACCATGTTGGGCAATCGAGCGGATCCGCTGGAGTACATTCTGCGAGATTACCGCGAGAACCTGCTCCGGAAGTCGATCCAGTGCCTCGTTGGATCGGGACAAATCAACTGGAAGCATGCGCAGCAGCCTCTTGAAGCTAAAGACGCAAAGGAAGAGCAGTCGGACAACGCCAAATCCACGAACTATCCGTACTCCAGTTGCCAGATCAGCAACGTGCTTCACTTTGTCGAGCTACTGAAGGACTGTCTCAGCAAACAAGACCGTCTAGCTCACTGGTGGTCCAGCCTGTTCAGCATTGCCGCTCACTGGTTGCTCGGTGAAGACATGGAAGCTGAACTGCTGTATTCGCACATTGAAAATCTACCGCAAGATTTAATCAACGCCGAAGACACCCTCCCGAAAGCCCTCCTCGCCGCCTTCCACGCCAAGAAACAACTCCTAAGCCGGCCCCACTACGATTCGATTCGCGTGTTTCAAAAGTGCAACGCCGGAAGTCGCTTCCTCGAGGACAGTCTAACAATGAACATCTGCAAAAGCCCGATCCAGCTGAAACTCCTAGCCCAACTGCTCGCCTGCGACTGGCTGCTGGAAGCACGCACCGCCCTCTGGGAATCGGACAACGAAAAGTTCCAGAGCCAATCCGGCGAGTACATCCCGGTCTCCGGCGCCGTCCTGGCCAAGTTCCAAAAGGACCTCGATTCCCTCCGCACCGTCACCAACGAAATCCCGAACGCCCAGTCGCGCATCTTCCTGTACGAAGCCGTCTGCCGGTTGATGGCCGGAGCCGCCCCGGGTCCAACCCAGCAACTGCTCGGACACAGTCTACGCCAGCGGTACGCGCGCTCTTCGATCATCTGCAGCGGCAAGGACCGGAACGCGGCCCAACAGCAGCTGGTCGGAGGACGCGAACGAGCTGCGGCCCTGTACGTGGCCTGCAAACATCTGCCGGAACCGTGCCTGGCGACGCCGGGCGAGCGGACCAGTATGCTGCGCGAGGCGGCCAAAACGCTCGAGCGGATCGGCGACAAGAAGCGGCTGCAGCAGTGCTACCAGCTGATGCGATCGCTCGGCAGCGGAGCGGGCACGAACTGAGCGGAGTTGCTGCCGAAATTAAATTACTATTTATTGAAGATCAAACTTGCGTTTTCTCACGTTGATTATAGAGGATTAGAGCTGTAGTCGTTGACTAAATGAACCTTGCTTGATATTTTTCTTTGGCAAGTTACTAGTATTAGGTTATTTTTAAGCTTGGATATAGAAATAAATGCTTCAAAACTAATAAACTGGAAACTGCTTTAAAACTTCTTTTCTCTACTAACAACACTCCCATTTTTGTTTTGTTTTCTGACGTGACCTTAATAATTAAAAAAAAGCAATCTAAAAAAACTATAATCTGGATTTTATTTTTATTATAAACATTGTAATGCTTTTAAAATTAAGAATATTGAAATTTTAAAAGTTCTGAACATATTTTTTTAAAACATTAATTTGATTTTTTGAATAAAAAATCCGAAATTTAAAAAAAAATGTTCGTGCACCGAATTTTATTTTATTTGTATTTTGAAATCAATTTACAGAATCCAGATAAAACATTAAAAAAAACTTCATTTGCTGTTTTGCTGGTCACGGCTTGGGCACATTCGAAATATTCACTGAACGGAGACTGTTCGAACACCTTCCCCATGACTGCATTCAACTGATTGCTGTCACCACGCAGCACAGCACAAACAAGAGAGAGAGAGAAAAGAGAAAGAGCATGTGGCTGTGTCGAGCATATACTCATTTATTTTTAGAAGAAACAGTCAATAGTAAAAAGAATAAAAAAAGCAAACATTTAGAACTTTAGAAATTCAAAAATACACATTTAAAAAATATATAAATCAACAATTTTTCAAATTTAAGAATTAAAGAATTTAATAATTTAAGAGGGTTGGAAAACTTTTTCACTTCGCGTCATTTTTCCATTTTTTTTCCATTTCCATTCCATTTTTTTGCAAAAAGTGTTGAGCCGTTGAAAATTGTTCAATTTAAGAAGGTTTTTTTGTGTTAAGGGAATTCTGATTCTTGTTGTCGTTGGAAGTGAATTTCGTTCGAAACTGCCAAGAATCAGGAAGTAAGTGAAAAGTAAGTGGAGGATACGGAGGATGCTGTTTCAAGAGATTTTGTTATATTTGTTTGGAGTGGAGATATTCGGTGCTAGGAACACTTCCACTTCATCCGATCGGCCTATTTCTTGTTAAGAACCTAGGGCTGACGATCGGGATACCACCTGGCTGTGTCTTTTGAAGATATGCTGTTCCTTGGTGAGAGCTTTCCATCATTATTTCTAATTTGACTATTATAATATTATAAATTTAATAACCCTCCTACCCCTTCCCCACATTCCCATTCCTAAATCTCAATTTCTCCAAACCCAATTTCCCCATATCCACTTTCCCCCTAAAAATATAAATAATTGCCAATTCACACTAACACACCACACCCAACTAATTCGGAGCGTTTGGTACGGTATGTCCACGCATTCTTCCTCCCCTGTTGATTCTGTGAAATGTGATCCGTTTACAGAATCTGTCTCTGCGGTTAATGCAACGCAGTAGGCCTGGCCACTTTAATTTTTGCTATACAGTTTCGGGGTAACTCGGATGTACTGTAATTATTAATATTGACAAGAAAGAAGTTGGGGCGTAATCTAACCACAAGTTCTTCCAGGATGCTTTCTTCGGACTGGCTGGGCTTGTGTTCGATTAGATTAGATTAAGAATTTAAGAATTTAAGAATTTTTAGAATTTTAGAATTTTAGAACTTTAGAACTTTAGAATTTAAGAATTTAAGGATTTAAGAATTTAAGAATTTAGGAATTCAAGAATTTCAGAATTTTTAGAATTTTGAAATTTAAAAATTTAAGAATTTTTAGAATTTTGAAATTTAAAAATTTAAGAATTTAAGAATTTCAACGGTTAACAAATGTATTGGTTTTGTTTTTGGAAAAACATACACAGATAGAAATCTTATGAACAAAACCGTAAAATCTATGTTGACGACATCTCTCGAATCATATACCGATGCCTCTGTGCTCTTCTCTTGTACTAAGCTTGCTGGTTTTCCTACCTAGTTAGTAACGTTCTTGATTTAGAAAAAAATGCATCTTAATCCAGAAAATTGTGAACGATTTTGTTAAAAAAACGGCTTACAAAAATTCTATCTATGTGTACAAACAATTTTTCAATTATGTTTTAAATATAATTTTCAATTTCTCCTGGGATTTTTTTTGTAAGGATATTTTTTTCCAAAATTTCTTGGAGGGCACAACGTATGGGCTGCCCCTTTAGCCTAATTTTAAGGTGGGCTAAAAGTACCGTGCCCCCCCAGAGTCGGCGCCCCTGCGTCCCTTAAAACTTTTTATCGGGGCAGGGATATTTTCATTCAACGTGGTGCTTTTGTGTAGTGTTGTATTTAAATACTCTTTTTTTTACAAAATATAATATTTATTTCAGGCGTAGATCAT
The DNA here is from genome assembly GCF_015732765.1 of Culex quinquefasciatus. Taxonomy (NCBI): domain Eukaryota; kingdom Metazoa; phylum Arthropoda; class Insecta; order Diptera; family Culicidae; genus Culex; species Culex quinquefasciatus. The sequence goes on along the minus strand of NC_051863.1, from coordinate 187,252,495 downwards.
CCCCTACCAATTCACTTGGCGAACCCTTGCCGTGGGTCAGCCGCATGACCAGATCCAGCGCCCACTTGGGTTGATCCTTGGGGACCATGTGGCCAGCGTTGCGCACCAGCACCTCCACCAGGTTTCCCGCTTCCTTCGCATATCCCGCGACCTCCCCGTCAACCTTCCAGATGTACCGCGGGGCCTTTTTGTACTGATCGCGACCCGGGAAGTTGAGCGTACGAACGTAGTTGATCGTCAGCGGGTAGGCCACGATAATGTCCAGCTGGCCGTTGTAGATCGCCACCCGATAGCTGGAGAGCAGTTCCTCGAGGTACGGGACAACCGAGTTCATCACGTCCTGCTTGAGGTGTTCTTCGACCTTGTTTTCGCTGTCCAGATCGTGGAATGTGTTGTTGCCGACGTGGATCGCCTGGCGCGTCTCGGGGAGGGTCAGGAACTTGACCATGAACTCATCGCTAGCGTCGGGCTTGGTGTGCAGGTAGTTGAAGTACGTATCGAAGCCGGACACGTTTTTGAACAGCGAACCGCTGGGGAACTGATCGCCGTTGATGAGGGCGTCGAACGCGTCGAAGGCACAGTTGAAGTCCTTCTTGGTGATGCAATCGCGGCCCTTCTTTTCGTAAGCGTGGAACTGATCGCGAGCGTTCGAGTCGATCAAGCCGAGCTGGTACAGGTAGTCTCCGTAGACGAGCTGGTGGAACGGATCACAGAGTCCGTTGCCGATCGCCAGTCCAGCCAGATTGATTTTGACCTTGGCGTTGTCGTTGTTTCGGTGGATCGCGTGCGACACAGCTGGCACGTACTTTCCACCGTACGATTCTCCGGTCACGAAGAACTTGCGACTCTGGAGATCCGGAAACAGCTGGAAGAACTGTACCAGCGCTTCGTGTAGATTCGCGCCGACCTTCTTCTCGTCCGTGCAGTAACCTTCGTCGTGATCGGTGAAGCTGAACCCGGTGCCGACGGGGTTATCGATGTAGATCAGGTGATGATTGAGGTGCCACGAGTACTTCCGGGGATGAATTTTCATCTTGGCGTCGACTGAAAACGGCCCATTCTCGGTGAACAGTCCGTACATGGAGCTAGCACCAGGACCACCCTGCAACCACAAAACCACCGGTGCATCGGCCTGGGCGTCGGCCTTGGCCGGGAAGTACCAGAAGAACAGATTCGAATTGTACTGTTCGTCAACGGTCAGATATCCCGAATAGCTTGGAATGTCGGCCGGAATGGCGCCATGGTTGACCTTGGCCGCCTGACGACCGGCATCGACGGTGCCATTTTTGATAAATGGCGTCAGAAAGAGCGGCGCACCAACGTCGGCGTCACCAACGGCTCGTGGAAGCGCCCGATACCGCGGATACGGGTTGATGAACAAGCGGCCGGATACGCCGCCGGCGAGAAGCAGAACTACGCCGAGTAGTCCGCCGATTGCGAGCCGCATCGTTGGGCGGCGCTAATTTGATTATGTTGCACAAAGTGAACGAACGGGAACGTTGAGAGTCGTTTGAAGACGAGACGGACTTGCTTACGGATCGAGCGATAGATTGAAACTGACGAAGAAAGCGGTAGAACAAGCCGCGAGTCGATGGAGAGTGAAAAGGTCAAGTCAGTATCAGGACTTTTCGTTGTGTGCTGATTCAGCGGTGACTCGATAGGAAAGTGTATTCGAGTTTAATTTTTTGTTGGGAGACTATTGAAACTCGCCGACGTGCCAAAAGAGCTATGATGTTAATTAGTGGGCTTGACAACGACCTGAATATTGAGTTTGCTTTAGAGATTAGTTTTGTTAAAGTATTTGGAAAAGTTTTTTTTTTTTAAAAAAAGGAGATAAACCAGAAATAATAAAAATCAATTCAGTTAACTTAAAAAAGTTAAAAAATTTAAGCTATCCGACTTTTTTTCGTTTCAAAATCATTTTTTTATTTTAAAATTTCTAAATTCTAAAAGGAAATAACATATTTTAATTTATGTGGTATACTTTACGGATTTTTTTTTTCTTCTGTGTTTAAAACGGAGCTCATTACATGTGCAAATTGCTGTCAAAAGTTTTTTTTTTTTGAATCCCCAATATTTTTTTTGCTATGACCTGTGACATTATCTAGAAAAACTCGCTCTTAAAAATGTTACAAGTTACAAATCATTTTCAAAACTAAAAATGCAAAACTAATCCTTAATTAAACATAATAATTTCAAAATAAGTGTAATTTATTTCAAATTGAAAAAAAGATTTCAAATTTAAAAAAAATGTAAATAAAATTTTATTTTTAGAACTTTTCAAAGTTTAAAGTCATTCAAAAAACTACAAAATTATGCAAATTTCATGATAACACTTCGGGTTAAACAAAACTTTGAACAAAATTGCAATGGCTCAAACAGAAAATGCAAAAATCAGAATCAAAAGAAAATTGTTAACATTAAAACAACAAACAAAATAAAAAATTGTCTAAAAAAAAGGTAAAAAAATCTGAAATTTAGAACTATAAGAATTAAAAAAATTAAAAATTTCAAAGGCATTGGAATAAACAAAAAAAATCAGAAACATTCATATATATTCATATTTAAGGATTTTGAGGCACAGAAATTTAACAAATCTCAAATTATGAGTTCGTTTTTTTAGTATTTCAGGAATCAATTTTGTAATAAAAAAAATCAGAGTTTCCAAAACCTAGAAAGTTTAAACATAAAAAAATTAAATAAATTTCTGGAGTTTCTGTTTTTGTATTTTTTTTTTCTCAGTGCAATCAGCTGAAGAAATGCATTCCCCTACGTTTAAAATCATGTTTAGCACGTTTCGGTTGATTTAATTTTTTTTAATTTTTGAATATTTTCGATGTCGATGTTTCGATGTGCAAAAAGGGTTTTTTTTCGCATTTTTTTTTTGTTTTCGTGAAATCTTACATTTCGACGGTAACATTTCAAAAGGCATCATGTACATTTTGACACTTTCTGGGTTATTGCATATTCTGAAAGTACTCCTAATAAGCTACCTCTCCACCAAAAATGAGCAAAAGTTACTTCAGTAAAGTTTGTTTAATAATGATTTTAAATAAAGTAACATAAACAAAATCTCTGCCATCAGCAGTCCCTGTTTATATAGCCCTGTCAACCTGTCAAACAAAAGACTACATGAACCTCGTGACGAAAAAAAAAGCAACATGAACAAAGCGCCATGTACATTCGGCGAAGAAAAACGAATCATAACAAAGCGCCCCCCTCAGTGACAGCAGGGTGATATCGACGTTGGTGATTTCAAAAGGAGTTATGTTTGTTTTACTCAAATAAAATTACGGAAATGATGTTTTATTGAATTTGGATGATCAAGTCTGGAGTTTTTTTTGAAAAGGTCCAATAAACCAAATTTCCAGTTTTTGCTTTTTGGGTGTTTTTGAAACCGCCTTGAGTCAGGGGTATTGAAAAACACCCAAAAAGCAAAATCTGAAAATTTGGTTTATTGGACCTTTTCAAAAAAACTCCAGAAGTATCAATAAAAGCAACGTTTTTCATCGTTTGTTATTATTAGAACATCTTATTTTGCTTTTATATTAAAATGGGAATTGAAAATGGATGCTCAACATTCAAATGCGTTTTTTCTCAAAACGCATGCTTTGTACATGATGCTTTTTTAAATGTTGGCGTCGATTTTTAAAACTAATGATTGCAAAACAACAGAAAGTAAGTAAAAGTAAATCTTTCCAGTTCTTGAGGGGAACAGGGACAGTTTATTAATAAACCCAATGTTAACATGTTAAGGTTAATGTTAACATTCCATAGGTTGTCTTCCTAAGGTATCTTGATAAGGTCCAGTTTGTGACGATACACTTTACTAAGCAATCGAATCCAGAAGGAAAAAAATCACCAGTTGTGTTGGTCCGAGCCGGGATTTAAACAACGATCTACCGCTTACGAAGCTGAAGCGTTACCACGAGGCTCGGTCTCAAAACAACTGAACTAGTTTAAAATCCATTTTAAAACACTTTTTTCATGACCCCCCTACTTCTACTCCTCCTGCCTTGCCTCAGCTAGAGCCGAGGTACGAAAATTTTGAATCTTTTTTTACACTCACTTTGTTTGACACTTTTTTAGTTGGTTGGTCAAAGTCAAACTAAAAAGTGACGAACTGTCACTCTTTACACGGCGCTCACGCGCACTATCAAAACAAACGTTTGGTAGTGTGTGGAAAATCCGCGTAAAAGGGGTGTCAAACTAAAAAGTGACCCCGTTCGTTTGACAACAGTTGGTGTCAAACAATCGGGGTTTGAGTGTATTCAAGAATTTTGGGGCTGAGAAACTAAAAAAACTAAGATCAGAATTCGTTTTTTTTTATTTCAAGGTGTCCAAAACCTAAAAAGTTATTTTTTATTCCAATTTCGATTTTTGTGTGTTTTGAATCCCTTTTGACTCAAGGCGGTTTCAAAAACAACCAAAAAGAAAAATTTTAAAAAATGATCTTTTTTTAACACATTTTTTTATTAACACTGGAACGCCCAACGCATGTCCAACTTACACGGACGCCCAAGCCTCCCAAAAAGTTGGAACGGTAACTTCAAACGCCCGTTCTCGGCATAACTCAACCAATCGGGACGATTCTTGTTCCCAGTGATTTGTAAGAATGTCTAGATGATCTTAAAATTTTGCAGAACTTGATTTGAACAAATCTGTAATTTCTGCGACCGAAAACATCGTTCCAACTTTTTTTAAACGACTGCCTCCGCGGAATCTTCGGCGATTTTTTTTTTGCACGCGAAAAAAAAAGTTGGAACGATGTTTTTGATCGCAAAAATTACAGATTTGATCAAATTAAGTTCTGCAAAGGTCTAGAATCATCTAGACATCCTAACAAATCACTGGAAAGAAGAATCATCTTGATTGGTTGAGTTATGCCCGAGAACCATTGAGTTGAAGTTACGTTCTAACTTTTTTGGAGCCTTGGGCGTTGGAATGTTAAAAAATTATGCAACCTTAAATTTTAAAATTCTGAATTTAAGAATCCCAGGATTAAATAGTTAACTTGAACTGTTTCTGTTTTGTTTTGAAAAATGTGAAAAAGAAGCAAAAAAAAAATACTGGAAGCAGTAAATAATATTTTTTTAAAAACTTAAAATCATAAAAAAAATTAATAAAATTTCAGGAAATATGTTTTATTTTAAATATTTTAGAAATTTTAAAATTTCGAATTAAAGAATCCCAGGATTAAATACTAAACTTGGAGGACCCCGTGGCGCGGTGGTTAGCGGCTTCAGCTGCCGATCCCTCATGTTTGCTAAGGGGCCCGGGTTCGATTCCCGTCCATCTCCTCTGGGTGTTCTGTGTTTGTCCCGTTTAGTTAGTAAATTCAGTCTGAAAAGACGGTGTGATGTCTATTTTTGGGTTCAGAAACATAAAAAAACAAAACGAAAAAAACAAAAAATCAAAACTGAAAAAAGAATTTAAAAAATGTATATTTATTAAGAAGTTTGCAGTTTCAAATTTAAGTATCTTAGGTTTTTCAAGTGAAAATATAAAAAAAATGTCATGCAATCAAAAGTTTTAAATTGTGTTTGTAAAATTAGGTTGTTGGCAAATAAAAATCCGCAAAGATGAATATTAGTGGGCGACAAAATCGTTTTTTTTTGCGCATAAAAACTTCATTCCAACGCAACGTGTCTCCATCAAATGTGAACTCGTTTGTCCGGACAGCACACAATCATTTCTTTTGTGGCGACCCTCACTTTGCTTGTCCGCAAAATGGTCCAGGAACTGTTCTCTAAATAATAAAGAATAACTCAACCGTTTTTTGAATACTTTTTTATTAGTAATGTTTAAATAGCCATCTCTGTGAGTGTGAGTGTATGAACTGATTTGCTTCTTCTTACATTTCTAAACACAATTTTTTAATGTAAACTGACAAAAGTTGTTGGATGAATCATGCAGCATGTTTGAATAATTTCTTCTACTTTGCTTCCAAATTTTGTGATTGCTTCTCTTCATTACTACTGGTTATCTGTTTACTTTGCTTTGCTGTATATTTTATATACAATTGTTATTTCAGCTGAGCGTTCTACAATCGAAACTGCCTTTCTTATCTGCTGCTACGGGTGCTTTCACTTTGCTTCTTGGATGATGATTAAAATTGTTTTGACTTTCCTGATAGTTGCGCTTTCTCTATCTCTACACTGCTCTAGCTAATTTTAACAGGGTTTAACTTCTACGTTTAAAATTGCATTTTTTAATGTATGTTGATTCTTAATGCTAACTGAAATGAAAAACTCTAAAATCTAAACTAAATTTGTGTTTCATGATCGGTTGGCCAAAAAGGTGCTACTAAAATCTCTCCAACTCTGCTCGCCCAGAGCATCAACAGTACGCGTCTTTTGAATAAAAGTAAAAATTCAAACTAGACAAAAATAACTTACTATCTTTTCAAAACCCTTTTGAAAACTCTCTAAACACAATCCTGCTCACCTTTCTGCTTGAGGTTCTTGTACAATTAGCTTAAACGTTAATCACTCGTAAAGTTACACGATTTGTTGTAATGTTCAATTGTTGGCCGCCCCGGCGGCAGCAGCTGCGGCGGCCGCCAGTTTGGCCTGCTTTTGTTTTCGCGCTCGCGCCTTCGCAGCTTCTTCCGCCGCCGGTCGATGCTGGCCAGCTCGGCCTTGATGGCGTTGTACGTTTTGCGCAGCTCCTGGATCTTCTTCTTGAGGATCGCCACGCGCTGGGCGCTGTTGAGGGCGGGATCTGGAAACCGAGAACGGAACGGCAATTTAGTAAAACTTCCTTCAAAAATTAGTAATCCGAAAAAACTCACCCAAATTGACCAAAAAGTTGTACTGACAGGGACGGCCCGATTTCCCCCGGCAGGGACGCCGCCGAGCTGGAACCGCCTCCGGCTCCGGACGTGTTGCCACCGGCCGAGGCGCCTCGCTGGAAGGCCATCGAGTCCGAGTTGTCCTCCGAGTCGGTGGCTGCTAGAGAAGGGGGAAGCAGCATGTCGTCGCAGTCGTCATCGGTGTCGGAGTAGTCGGAATCGTCGTCGTGGTTCCGGGGTGTTGTAGGAGTGGTTGCGGAAGCGTTGCGGTGAACCATGTAGATCGAACGGAACGAGGACCGACCGGTGCCGGTTTGGTGGGAGCGGAGATGCATCGTGACGAGAATAGAAACAGCACGAGTTAGATAGGATAGGGATTTGAGCACTGTGGCAAAGTTGGGTTAATTTTGCTTACTTTAAATTGATTTTTTACTAAATTTATACCTGTTTTTTAGGTAGAAGCAAGACCAAATAGTTCTACCTTTTGATTTCTGTTGAAAACGTTTTTTTTTTTTATAAATGCTACCAGAATTTATTTTCTAAAGTCACGATAATATCTTAAATATGACCAAAAATGATTTAAGTTATTTGGGAATCCATGATGACAATAAAAAAACATAAAAAACCATCCGAATTTCCTTAGAAATCCTCTAAGTCTTCTAAGCTTTGGGAATCGGATCTAGAATATATTATATTTAATAAAAAAAACTCTAACTAGGCTATTCGAATAAGTATAAGGTTCCTCACCATTCAAGTTAAGCTTTGATATAACTTGAATTTTCATTTAATAAGTCAAAAAAGATTTTTGAAGCAAAAAAAATATTTAGAATTTTAAAGATTTTCATTTTTTAATACACTCCAGACTCGATTTTCCGAGGACATTGGAAAAATTTCACTTAGAATAATCGAAAACTAAAAAGAAATATTTTTCGTCGTCTTATTTTCTATTGTTCAGCTTCAGTAGCACCTGAACTGCTCTAAAAAGACTTATTTTTTTAATCTAAGATGGCGGTCATAATGGCGATGAAGTACTGAAAAATGCGTTTTTAAGGGTAACATAAATGTAAAAACCTTAAAATTCATATTTCCAATTATTTATCAAATCCTTTCAAAAGATGATTTCAAATCACTTCTGATAGTTTCAGGAAATCAAAAACTTTTGATTTTTTTTTATATGAAAAAAAATGTTTTTGAAAATCGGCCTTCGTCATGCACACAGAATGAAAGCAAATAATCCTTTAAAAAAAATACCTCAGGAAAACGTCAAGGAAAGTGTCATGAAAAAATCTTTTGCAAACCAGATATACTTATAAACAATAATTTTGACCAATATTAACAAAATAAAAAATAAAATATTCAAAAATCTGATAAATAAAATTTAACTTCTAAAATACAAGCTCAACAATAAACCAAAATCAAAAAATTTAATATCGAAAGTCTAAAAAATCAAAATATATGAACTTAAATACACCTTCCATCGGACGAGGAAGTAAAATGTCGATCCCGGCCTTGATTGTTAGGCCGTTAAGTCATTCCAAGTGTATGAGTCGTCTCCATGCCATAAGTACAAACAACACACCAAACCAAGCCTACTCCGGTGGAACCGCAATCCAAAAGGTCGTCAGTTCAAACACTGGGGTGGAAGGTTCCTTGGAGTAGAAAGAGGTTTGGGTGCTCTCCCCATGCAAGCCTTCGGACTCCTAGGTTCGAGCAGAAACTTGCAATAGAGACCACAAAAGACCCGGTGGTCGTTAATGTGGATGGTTTGATTTTTTTTATTGAACTTAAATACAGATTGTATTCCAAAATCCTCGCTAAAATTTCAGTCATAAAAAAAATCATTACCGATATTGTAGTTTTTTTTCTTTTCAATATTTCTAAATCTTTAACCTAAAATATTTAAGAATTTAACGGTGCACATGGTGCACATCAACCAGAGCTTTTGCACCCAGATTTTTAGTATTTCAAAACTACGGGTACTATCAAAATATTTTTTTATTCATCCCCTAAAGTACTGTCTACAAAGTATTTTACAACAAAGTTTGATTAATTTTACATTCCCGTAATTGCAGGATTGGGTCTGTAAGTTTGACAATTTTGGAATAAGAAGACAACAACTTCCTTCGTTGCGGTGCTTCCTCTAGAATAAAAGAATTAAAGAATTTTAGAATTAAAGAATTAAAGAATTAAAGAATTAAAGAATTAAAGAATTAAAGAATTAAAGAATTTAAGAATTTAAGAATTAAAGAATTAAAGAGTTAAAGAATTGAAGAATTAAAGAATTAAAGAATTAAAGAATTAAAGAATTAAAGAATTAAAGAATCTAAGAATTAAAGAATTAAAGAATTAAAGAATTAAAGAATTAAAGAATTAAAGAATTAATGAATTAAAGAATTAAAGAATTAAAGAATTAAAGAATTAAAGAATAAAAGAATTAAAGAATTAAAAAATTAAAGAACTTAAGGATTTAAGAATTTAAGAATTTAAGAACTTAAGAATTTAAGAATTTAAGAATTTAAGAATTTAAGAGGCAGTATTTGTAGATTCTGCTCGGTTTGTTCTAGAGATCGTATCGAGGTGCTCCGATTTGGATGAAACTTTCAGGGTTTGTTTGTCTATACATGAGATGAACTCATGCCAAATATGAGCCCTCTACGACAAAGGGAAGTGGGGTAAAACGGGCATTGAAGTTTGAGGTCCAAAAAACATGAAAAATCTTAAAATTGCTCGCATTTCCGTAAAACTTCATCAATTCCAGCTCTCTTAGATGCATTCGAATGGTCTTTTAAAGCCCTTCAAAATGTGCTATAGACATCCAGGATTGGTTTGACTTTTCTCATAGCTTTTGCAAATTACTGTTAAAAATGGATTTTTAAAACCTTAATAACTTTTGCAACAGCCTCCAACACCCATACTCCCATAGGTCAAAAGTTAGGGAATTTCATGGACTATAGGCCTACGGTATTAACTTTTTGGCCAATCGCAGTTTTTCTCATAGTTTTACGATTTTTCTAGAACAAACATTTCACAACGTTGGTTTATGCCCTGTAGGCCTCCATAGCGGCACTTTTGGTCTCAATTTTGTCATATTCGGAATCCTCGGACAATTTCACGTAAGTTAGAAGTATTGGAGTTGTAATTTTGATTTAAATAATAATTAAATAAAACATTTTGAAAAAGAAATAGATCATATTTACCCTATGATCAATACGTCAAATGCTGTATCAAGTAGGCGAAAACTTGTTTTACCCCTAATCCGACAAAATGCTAAATAATATTTTAATTAATTTTAAATGGCATTTTTCCCAATTTTTCCAATCAAATTCAAAATTCCAACACCTCAATCTAATGTAAATTTTTCTGAGGATTCCGAATATGTCAAAATTGAGACCAAAAAGTGCCTCTTTGGAGGCCTACAGGCCAAAAACTAACGCTGTAAAATGTTTGTTATAGAAAAATCGTAAAACTATGAGAAAACTGCGATTGGCCAAAAGTTAATACCGTAGGCTTATAGTCCATGAAATTTCCTAACTTTTGACCTATGGGAGTATGGGTGTTGGAGGCTGTTGCAAAAGTTATTAAGGTTTTAAAAATCCATTTTTAACAGTAATTTGCAAAAGCTATGAGAAAAAGTCAAACCAATCCTGGATGTCTATAGCACATTTTGAAGGGCTTTAAAATACCTTTCGAATGCATCTAAGAGAGTTGGAATTGATGAAGTTTTACGGAAATGCGAGCAATTTTAAGATTTTTCATGTTTTTTGGACCTCAAACTTCAATGCCCGTTTTACCCCACTTCCCTTTGTCGTAGAGGGCTCATATTTGGCATGAGTTCATCTCATGTATAGACAAACAAACCCTGAAAGTTTCATCCAAATCGGAGCACCTCGATACGACCTGTTTCACATCGGTGAAAAACTCGCTCTTAAGAATTTAAGAATTTAAGAATTTAAGAATTTACGAATTTAAGAATTTTAAAATTTAAGAATTTAAAAATTTAAAAAGTTCAAGATGGTATGTCAGAGACATAACCGAAAGACATAGGACCAAACAATTTGAAATTGTTGTTGGATTGCTAGTGAAATCTGGAATAAAATTATTTTATTTTGTTTCATAGATTTGTCGGCAAAATTGTCATAAATGTTCTCCCAAGGTGAACCTTCCATGAGGGCACCGGCAACTCCAGGTTGTGGCCACTACTGTCGAAATGTCAATTTTCATGTTCAGTATCAAAAACCATGAATTTTGATACCCATATTGCCACAACTCGTATGGTTCTGTAAAAGACCCTCGAGGCCCCGGGGGAACCTGCTTTGAGATCACCGGCCACTCCAGGATGTCAATTGTCAATGTCAATTTTCATATACAGTATCAAAAATCATGAATTTTGATACCCATATTGCAACAACTCGTTCTGTAAATGTCCTCCCAGGCCCCGGGGGAACCTTCTTTGAGGGCAGCAGCCACTCCAGGTTGTGGCCACCACGGTCGAAATGGCCATTATCATGTTCAGTATCAAAAAATCATGAATTTTGATACCCATATTGCCACAACTCGTATGGTTCTGTAAATGTCCCCCCAGGCCCCGGGGGAACCTTCTTTGAGGTCACCGGCCACTCCAGGTTGTGGCCACTACTGTCGAAATGGCCATTATTATGTTCTGTATCAAAAAGCATGAATTTTGATACCCATATTGCCACAACTCGTATGGTTCTGTAAATGTCCCCCCGGGCCCCGAGGGAACCTTCTTTGAGGGCACCGGCCACTCCAGGTTGTGGCCACTACTGTCGAAATGGCCATTATTATGTTCAGTATCAAAAACCATGAATGTTGATACCCATATTGCCACAACTCGTATGGTTCTGTAAATGTCCCCCCAGGCCCCGGGGGAACCTTCTTTGAGGGTACCGGCCACTCCAGGTTGTGGCCACTACTGTCGAAATGGCCATTATTATGTTCAGTATCAAAAAGCATGAATTTTGATACCCATATTGCTACAACTCGTATGGTTCTGTAAATGTCCCCCCAAGCCCCGGGGGAACCTTCTTTGAGGGCACCGGCCACTCCAGGTTGTGGCCACTACTGTCGAAATGGCCATTATTATGTTCAGTATCAAAAAGCATGAATTTTGATACCCATATTGCCACAACTCGTATGGTTCTGTAAATGTCCCCCCGGGCCCCGGGGGAACCTTCTTTGAGGGCACCAGCCACTCCAGGTTGTGGCCACTACTGTCGAAATGGCCATTATTATGTTCAGTATCAAAAAGCATGAGTTTTGATACCCATATTGCCACAACTCGTATGGTTCAGTAAAAGTTCCCCCAGGCCCCGGGGGAACCTACTTCGAGGGTACCGGCCACTCCAGGTTTTTTCCACCATCAATTCGAAATTTTTCATGAGAACCGCCGCATCATAGTGGCTTCAACGCGGTCCGCTTCGCTCGAATTTCCTCCTTCTGCTGCTGGTGGTTCTTCCTTCTAGTTGCTGGTCCTCTTCTTCTATTGGCCGCTGCTGCTGCTGCTGCTCCGCGCCTGCCCGACGTGCACAGTTCGAGTGCTCGTTCCAAAGTGACTTGCTTTTGCGAAATTTTCTGCTTAAATAGCGGCAGAGCCGGAGAACGGCACAAAAGGGGCGCGGTCTCGAATGCATACGCTCGCTCTGATTGGTCATCTGTCCGATTTGTACTGAAAAATTACTCATTTTGATTGCATGTTTTAAGTGCTTTAACTATGTTTAGTCAAACTATCTATGTAGTTAAACAATAGCTGAAGTCTTCCTCTTTCGATTGGTGGTCCAACCGTCTGGATTGATTCACAGGGAAAAAAGATATAAGCGTTCAAAATGTCCCCTTTTTTAACGCTTAAATGTGACGCTTTGGATCGAATTTCTGAACTGGCCCCCCAATATAGTAAGTAGAGACATAGTCCTATGTCAAAAATTAAAAAATTAAGAACTAAAGAATTTAAAAGTTTTAGAATTTAAGAATTTCAGAATTTTAGAATTCTCATCTCTCAATTATTTTATATATCAAAATTTCCTTCGGATAATCGAGTCTGGAATGGATTTGTATTGTTGACTTTCTTCGTTCCTCATTTTTTGAATCACAGATTTTTTTAAATCCTGATTTTTATTTAATTCTTGAAATTTTTTGGAAAAAAAATAAACATATAAATATTATCATTTTACAGGGTGACCACTCAAATCCCATTTTTAAATTATCGATTTTTTCCGACTTTTAAAGTTCCTCAAATAATAGGCATTTATTTTTATCTGAAAAATGATTCCAAAAACTCTTTATGAATAAGTCAATACAACCATTGGACAGAATTAGAAAAAAACTACTGACAGTTTTAGTAATAACTACTAAACAATAAATTCCTAAAAAATTCATTTCAAAAATTAAAGCATAGTTTTGATTCAGAGTAAAAACATAAATATTCAGTCTTTGAAAAATAACCGAAAGCTTAATGATACCTATAATTTTAGTGTTTATTTTTAAAATTGCCAATTAAAAAGTTTTTTTCAAACTTCAATTCAACTGCCAATGGAAAAGAAGATGACAAAAAGTTGAAGGCATCTGAATTTAAAATTTTATTCTTATGTTTTTATTTTTTATCGAAGAACGCTTTACACATGATTACAGTTATTAATCTTTCAACGATTTTGAAAATTTCTTTTAATTAGTTTAAAAGATAGAAAATATTTAAGCAATGTGTTAAAATGAAGCAGAATCATAACTTTAGGCTGATATTTGAAATTATGCTTATTTCACATATTGGTTTTATTGTCAAACCCTTGATTCATAAAAAATATTACAAAAAAAAAAAACTATTAAATGCACCATCATTACCAGCCAATATTTATTAGAATTTTTATTGTCTAAAATCGCTTTTTCATTCTAAAATAGATTGAATATTTTCAAACAAGAATGCTTGGGATTCCCGACTTTTTAACATAAAATCACAAATTCAGGGTTGTTACGGCAAAGTCGGAAAAAAATCCGCGCCAGATCCGCGCCGACCCCAAAACCCAATCCGCGCGAAATCCGCGCCATGTAAAAAAAATCGCGACAAACATAGAAGAGGGTAACATAATGAATAAAATTTCAAACGAAAAAAGAATAATACAGAAAGCATTTGGATCAGTACCGTTGATCAGATGTGGATTCATATCCCACCTGCACCAAGTGGAACCTTTTTTGCCATTCCGAAACAATATAAGCATTTTTGTAGCACTTTAAATATCGTTGCTTTGAAAACAAATTCAGGAAAAAAAACTTAAATTCAAAAATTTAAAAATTTAAAACCATAAAATAAATCACCAAATGATAAAGTCTAGCGATTTTGTACTTGATAATTCTCGCCAAAATTTTACTCTGGATAATCGAAACACGAAATTTCTATTCTTTTCTTCTTTAAATTTCTCTAAACTAAAATATGACTCCGAAAATAATAGCTAACGAAAATGGCAAAAAATAACATTTAATAATTTAATAATTTAATAATTTAATTATTTAATAATTTAATAATTTAATAATTTAATAATTTAATAATGTAATAATTTAATAATTTAATAATTTAATAATTTAATAATTTAATAATTTAATAATTTAATAATTTAATAATTTAATAATTTAATAATTTAATAATTTAATAATTTAATAATTTAATAATTTAATAATTTAATAATTTAATAATTTAATAATTTAATAATTTAATAATTTAATAATTTAATAATTTAATAATTTAATAATTTCATAATTTCATAATGTAATAATTTAATAATTTAATAATTTAATAATTTAATAATTTAATAATTTAATAATTTAATAATTTAATAATTTATTAATTTAATAATTTAATAATTTAATAATTTAATAATTTAATAATAAAATAATTTAATAATGTAATAATTTAATAATTTAATAATTTAATAATTTAATAATTTAATAATTTAATAATTTAATAATTTAATAATTTAATAATTTAATAATTTAATAATTTAATAATTTAATAATTTAATAATTTAATAATTTAATAATTTAATAATTTAATAATTTAATAATTTAATAATTTAATAATTTAATAATTTAATAATTTAATAATTTAATAATTTCATAATTTCATAATTTCATAATTTCATAATTTCATAATGTAATAATTTAATAATTTAATAATTTAATAATTGAATAATTTAATAATTTAATAATTTAATAATTTAATAATTTAATAATTTAATAATTTAATAATTTAATAATTTAATAATTTAATAATTTAATAATTTAATAATTTAATAATTTAATAATTTAATAATTTAATAATTTAATAATTTAATAATTTAATAATTTAATAATTTAATAATTTAATAATTTAATAATTTAATAATTTAATAATTTATTAATTTAATAATTTAATAATTTAATTACTTAATAATTTAATAATTTAATAATTTAATAATTTAATAATTTAATAATTTAATAATTTAATAATTTAATAATTTAATAATTTAATAATAAAATAATTTAATAATTTCATAACTTAAGAACTTTCTTAAAAAAAAAATAATTGTAAAACTTCGCAATTTTTCAATTTAATAATTCGTACTTTTGACTTTTTTCAAATTACGAATTCTATTTTATTTATTA
Organism: Culex quinquefasciatus; assembly: GCF_015732765.1. Classification (NCBI taxonomy): domain Eukaryota; kingdom Metazoa; phylum Arthropoda; class Insecta; order Diptera; family Culicidae; genus Culex; species Culex quinquefasciatus. The sequence continues at coordinate 187,237,056 of NC_051863.1, read as the reverse complement.
TTTGAATATGTAAATTCTGAAATTTCAAATTGTTGAATTCCAGATTTCTTATTTTTTTAAATATTGACATTATATTTCGCTTTTAGACGGATATTTTATCAGATTGCTATAAGTGAATTTCGTCATGTTGTGATAATTGGGAGTAGAATAAATTCTACCTGAATCAGAGTGGCAACATAATTTTTCAACTTTTCAATAAACCAAAAATTTAAAAAAAATAATTTTTATATAGAAGAAACTTAGAAAATGTAACAAGTTTCATAGCTTCAAATTTTTGAAATTCTGTAATTTTTCGAATTTTGTTATTTTGATTTTAATAAAATTGTTATTAATATGAATTGTTAAGTAGTTGTTTTAAAAATAATGAGTTGTAATGTAATGTTAAATTTATATAACAAATCTCGATGCATTAAAAAAATCGCTCCTTGAAGATTATTTCGATGTTTCGTATTAAGAAAAAAATAAATAATTTTTAGAAGAAAATTTTCTTCATTAACAACTTTTTAGAAATTGATGTTTTCGCACTCAACGAAAAAGATTGAATTTATTCAATTCCTAATAATTTTTTCCTTTGTAAATTGAAAGAAATTCTATCGTTCGCAATTATTTTGTTTATCAAAATTGCTATCCGCGCGAAATCCGCGCCTAAGCAAAATTAGCCAGCAAATCCGCGCCAGATCCGCGCGATTCGCGCCATCCTCGCGATCCGCGCCGTCCGTAACAACCCTGCAAATTCCCGACTTTTTCCCGATTTCTCGACTCGAATGGCCGCCCTGATTCTAGAATTTATAATATTTCAAAATATTGAAATACTTAAATTTTAAGCTCCTAACTTTTTGAATTTTTAATATTTTAAATTCCTAAAACTTTGAAATTTTAAAGTTTTGTAACATGTAAAATTTGTAAAAAAAAGTCGATTTATAAAATGAGAGTTGTGTCACCCTAGCAACATTTAATTTAAAAAATAAATCAGAAATGTAAAAAATTGCAACATTCTTTAATTCGCCGATCCTTTCGAAAATAAATGTTTAGTTTTTAATTCACGACTGACATTTGGAAATGGCCAAAAAAATATGTGTAAACTGAAAATGCAGTGCCACGTGTACTTACCGTTGCTGGGCACGTTCCGGTGACCCCCACGCGAACCATAACCACCCCCTGAAGCAGCGGTTCGTCTCCGCTTGATGGTCGGCTCTTCGCTGGCCTTCCGCTGCCTTCGTCTCTTGGTGGGCGATGCGTCCGGCTCTTGATCTAAAGATAAAACTTCCCCCGTTAATTTTCAAGAATCACATTTGCTAAGCTCGCAAAACTCACTCTCATCCTGGCTAACCGAGTCCCGCGGCGAGCTGGTCGGCGTATCGACGGTGTCCGCCGCCTTCCTCGCCGGATTCATCGTCGTGTCCGCCACCGGTTCCAGGTCCATCGGGACCGGCTTCAGATCGGACGCGGCGGCGGCGGCTGCAATGTTCTGCGGCTGCAGGAACGAACTGCCCGTTTCCGCGTACACCTTGGTGGACTCTTTCTGGGCGGCGGCCGACGAGACGCCACAGACGGGGGCCGGCGATCCGGGGATGGTTTCTTCGCAGAGCAGGAGAGAGAGGGATTCGGTGCTGCCGGTGCTGGAGTCGGCTTTTTTGTCTGCAGGTTCTGCGACAACGGGTTGTGGGGTTGGGTTTGAGGGGGGAGGTTGGTTTTGTTGCTGCTGCTGTTGGAGTTGTTCCTCGCGCCGAAGCGCTCGAGCTCGTTTTGGGCAAACGAGTCCTGTTGGTCTTTGAGCTTGAGGTAGCCTTGGGAACCTATGCCGCGGCTAGCGGCCGTGTTCAGCTCGCTCTGGATGATGGTTTCGAGGATGCTGGCCGGTTTGGGCTTGGATTCGTCCTTGACGAGCTCGACCGGAGATGGTTCCGTCTTGTAGACGAGCTTTTCCTTGCAGGCGACGGCGGCAACGGCCGCGGCGGACGCTGCCGAGTGCATGTCAACGTGCGAAATGTGCGGCTTCTCCTCGACTTCGACCTTGATGAGCTTTTCAAAGTCGGTTTGTTGGTTTGGGGTGGTGACGACGCTGGGGTGGTCCAGCGCTTCCGGATCTTCGATGACGAGGCGATGCTCGGAGTCGTTGCTGTCGGTGCTGTCCTCGTCGTGGTGGGTGAAGCGGGAGGATTCGGCCTGGACCAGGTTGGACGTTTCGAGCTTTTTGATGGATTCGGTGAGATCTTGACTCTTGGTGCAGGTCGTCGGGGGAAGAATCTCCGGCTTGATGGCGGTGAAGGTGGACGGGATTTTGGGAAGTGGGGTCGCCACGACGGGGATCGTTTTGGACAGGTCAATCTCCTTCTTCAGGATGATGTTGGGCAGCTCGATTTTGGGTGGTTCCGCGAGGGTAGCGGTTGCGGGGGGATTGTTTTAACGGGGATGATTGGAATGACCGCTGCAAAGTTGGTCGCTTCAAACTTGAGTGGTGCAGTTGGGATTGGAGTCACCGAGCTGGCGATTACGGGTTCGATGGACACCGATGGCGTGGGATGGTGCTTGTGAACCGGAGTTGGTATGATGTACTTGGGGAACTCCGTCTTGACGGTACTTCCGTGACCAGATTGCTGCTGTTGCTGTTGACTCAGCGCCTTCAGCACCTTGTCCGCAATCGACGGAGGCTTCTCGACCTTCGGTGCATCAAACTCAAAGTTCATGTCGTTGAAGTACTTTTACAGTTCTCCAGCGTCGGTTCCTCCTTTACCTTCTCCTCCACCCGTAACGGACTCTTGATGGATTCGGTGCACTCCAGTCCCGTTGGGGACATCACCGGTGTGAAGATCCCCTTGGTCACGGTGGCCAGCTTGGCCGGTTCCGGTTTGACCTCTTCCTTTTCATCACGATGCGGAGCCACGTTAAAGTTGGGCGACTTGCGCAGAACATCAAACGAATGTTCAATCTTGGTAGCTGACGCCGACGAAAATCCGGCAAAGTGCGGTGAAGACTTCTCCGGGGTCGTCGTCATCGTGCTGCTGAACGACGCTGCCGCACCTTCCAACTCGCTCAACAAGAGTTTCTCCTTTTCCGGATCGCGCTCCTTCTCGCGACGAACCAGCTTGAGCTTGTCCGTTTCCTTGATGGGTGAAGGTTTCTTAACCTTCTTGTCCACAAGGGCCAACGGGTCGGCTTTCCGCACGAGCGATCCCTTCTTCAGCCCTACGACCTTCTTCTCCTCAACTAGCAACGCCGGAATCAACGAGCTGACCACCTCCGCCTGCGGCACATCCGAAACAAGCTTGCGCGGAGTGCCCGCACCCGTTACGGCGCTTCCCTTCGGTTCCATGTCGAACTCGACGTCCTTGAACTCGTACACGTCGGTGATCTTGTCGTCCAGCTTGGCCGCACTCGACTCGAAGATCGACTTGATCGAGAGTGCCTCCTTGCTGAGCAGCTTGTTCTGGGCCGGCGTCAGCGTCGACGAGGACAGCTTCTTCTCTGTGGGAAGCAGCGTCGCCGATGAGCTGCTGGGAGCTAGCTTGCTCAACGGGATGACCTTTTCGACCTTCTTGTCTCCGGTCAGCTTCTTTTCGGCGCGCAGAGCCGCCAACGTGGTCGTACTGGTTGTGGTTGCGGGTGGCGGAGTTGGTGTGGCCACCGGGACGGGTACGGCTGGAGCGTTGACCGACGAAGCAGTTCCGGGGATTGTGGACGAAAGGGCCGCCGATACGGCTGTCGCCGTTGTGGCCGCAGCGATCGCCGACTTGTTGATCACGGTGGCAACGATCTCGTCCTGAACGTTGATCAGCTTTGTACTCTTCAGGGGTGTCGCGACCGTCGCTGGCGGTTGCTGTGGTGGTTGAGCTGCAGGTTGCGGCGCAGCAGGAGTTGCCTTGACCGCTGGCCCCGAAGTGGAAGCAAATGCCGACGGATTTCCACGTTGTATCGGTTGGTGGTGCGGTTTGCTCTCCACTTTCGGCTTGTCTTCGTGGAGCAGTTGGGACGGTTTGGAGATGACCGGAGCAATCTGGGCGACCTCCTTGACAACGGAGGTCGAAGCTGCACTAGAAGTCGACGGAGCACCACTTCCAACGGGAATCGGTGGCAGCGCGTCCAACGGTTCAGTTTCTCGAATAATCGTGCTGAACGCAAACTTGACCGCATCCTTCTCGGCGTTGGCCCGAATCGCAGCTTCCGTACCGTACGTCTTAAGCGGTGGCCTCACCGGCATCGACCCAGCCTTCTCCTCCACCGCCTTAACCATCTTCTCCTGAGGCTTCTCCTTCTCAACGGACTTCACCTCAACCACCTTAACCACAGTCGTACTCTTCACCACCGGACCCGTAATAACCGAAACGGTCGAACTAACCGTACTCGCTGCCACCACCGTCGTCGTCGCCGTCACAACCGGCTTCGGAGCGGGCTCCAGAACCGGCGCTTCCGGCGCGGTGTCCTCCGAATCGACCATCGCCGTGATGGGTGAGCTGGAGAACGCCTTGTTCGAAGACTGCGACGAGTCCTCCTCGCTGCACAGCGTTTCCGACTCGGTCGACTTGGCGTCGATGTCCTCCTCTTCGGCGGTTCCCTCCTCCTCGGCCGGTTCCTCCTTGAGCGTGGTCGTGGGTGAGCCGGAGGTGGAAACATCGTCGGCATCGACGGCTTTCTTCTCCGGTTGGTCCTTGCTCGGGGAGGAGGAGGATGCCGTGGCGGTGACACCTTCGGTGTTGGCCGTCGCAGTGCTGTCCGAGGCTGGCGAGGCCGGAGATTTGAGCTCCTTGAAGCCTTTGAGCTCGGACCGGATCTAGATTTGTGAAAGTTTTGTGAGAACAACGAAAGAAAAAACGGGGTTGAAGAAAAGAAAGAAATGGTTGGGAACCCCTGGTTAGTACGGATCGCTATGGGCTTGTCGACGCGGTGGGTTGGAAAACAGTGCTGCGTTTATCGAACGAAACAAAAAGTGCAAACAATACGGGGTGCGCTGGTTTACAAATATTTTGTGACAGTGCAGATTTACTAAAAAAAAAAAACAACCAGTGCATGCTAACGAGTGGGTACTACGCAACAATAGAAGTAGGTAAAGCATTTCTTCTTGTAGTTTTGAACGAAACAACTGCTCAACGAACTGTGCACAACACTTCCAGAATATTTGTTTGGTGAGAATCTAGTTTGAAGCTCTTGCTTGGCCGAGTACTCTCAATCCATTCTTCATGGTTACTGAAATGGTTTCTTTTAACTGTTCAAAAATCAAGCTATAATCATGACTTGTTGGGAGAGAGATCTACATTCCTAGTTACCAATCCTCCTGAAACACCAGTTATACTTTTAAACAATATGTAATTCTAAGCCAAAAGTTTGCTCACGAATCATTGATTGCTGATTACTCCAGAGAGCAAGAAGAGCAGTTTTCTAGAATTTCGCCAAAAAAAAAAAAACCTGAGTTATTTAATCATCCAAAACAAATTTGGTGGCAGTCCATCGAAAAGAGCTATGAAAACATTAAAAAATCTGTATTTCGAGAAGAAAATTCAGAAAATTTAGTTAGGGACCATCCATGAACCACGTGGACACTTTAGGGGGAGGGGGTATGGCGATTGTCCACGATCCATACTAAAAGTTTTTGTATGGACAATTGTCCACGAGGGGTTAACAGATTCCCAAAAAGTGTCCACGTGGTTTATGGATGGTCCCTTATAGGGTGCATTTTCATAACTCCAGAATTCTTGTTTCTTGCTGCTGAATTCTTGTCAAACCGGTTCCGAACCGGTGCAAAGTTGCATGCAATTTTATAGCAACGCAACCAAAATGCGTTGCGTCCGCGGTGAAAACTCCCGAGAAATGTCATGTTGCTGTCAATATCAGCTGGTGAAAAAATTAACACCGCGCACAAAATGGAGATCTTGATAAAATGTTGGTTTATGCAAAACAAATTAAAAAAGGCCTCATTTTGACGAAATGCGCATAAAAATAAAATAAAATTACTAAATTTTACAAAAGTCTCGAAATAAGGCGATTCCAAACACCTTAACCATCGCTGAATTTGTATGGAGTAGGGATGGTGGAGACTTTTCAGAAAGTTGAGATGATTGTCCACACTCCATATATTTTTTAATGATTTGTATTTATGATTGTTTGTACAATTGTCCACAAAACGAGAGAGCAAGTCTCAAAATTCCATGATTTAGCTTTATTTAGACCAGCTTGTGGTCGGAGTTGGCTAATCTTGGCCACCCTACCTATTCTCGGCCGACTCCGACTAAGAACCTGGCTTTCCTGCACATTGCATTGTTGTTAGGGAAGGTGGGGTAAGACGACCATATGGGGCAAGAGGAACAATCGCTCGTATGGCCGTATTTTTTACAATTTTGATTATTTCAAATATGAGGAATTGTTGCTAGCAATGCAATTAGCTGATTCTACTACCACATAACCGCCAAAACGACGTAAACGCCACGGAGCATAAGATTTAATGAAGTTTTTTTTACAAACCCCTGTTTTCTTATAATATTTGGAAAGTACCATGCTCATGCTCATGCTCAATATTTGGAAAGTACAAAATAAGGCTTAGGGTTCGTTTTAAGGCTCATTTTATCAAAATGAAATTTTTCCTAGATCAGTAGTGTCCCTTCCAATGACTTGCACCTATCATAAAGTATGATTTAACTATTGGTTATTTTTGTTGAGAGCTTTTAAAAAATCTTGTTCAGGTGGGGCAAGTGTACCATATGGATTTTTAGTATGGAAAAAATACGAATTGCTGCAACAACATATTTTTTTGGGAAATAAATACCTAAACGTACTTAATAACTGATAAACAATTGTTTATAAAATTGTCCATACCAAATATAGTGATATTATGAAAATTTCCTTTTTTTTCATCGAAGTAATATTTTTTCGTAAAAACGATCATATTTTTAGTAAAATAATATTATTTAATCTAAAAATGAAAGAAACGTTTCAAATACATCCTAATCTAATGTATCTAAGTAATAAAAGATCAATAGTTAACAAATTAACATGTTGTTTCATGCATTGTTCTTCTTGCCCCAACGGGTTGTTCGTCTTGCCTCACTAGTTGAGTAGAACGAACAGAAAATCAAATATTTTAAAATCAATTTTTTGCATTAAAAAACAGGATTTTTTGAAAACTTGTTCTATCACAGTCTTAGTCAAGACCTTGAATAAGATGATTATTTAAAAATCCAACGGATTTTTGACGTTTTCAATTGGTTACTACGATCATTTCCTTAGCTTGTTACACTTGCCCCACTTTCCCCTATGTTGAAATGGAGGACCATTTCAAGAAGAACGGACAGCGGACTATGTCCTGGATGGCGGCAAGAGAAAACAAATAATATTATTCCGGGAGTCAGGACTGTCGGAACTCTGCCATCCGATGTAAAGGGAACCGCGGAGAGAGACCATTTCTGTGGAAACGTCCTTCTGCGCGGCGATTTTTCCATCGGACTCAGCTCACCTCCCAGGTCGAACTCCAAATCGCCAAATGCACCCAGTTTGTGTCAAATGGCCGGCAGAGTCAAAACAATAGTCAGCACCTGATGGAAGCTCCGAACTCGCTTCACCCCTTCAATTTGACAAACGACCCAGCTCCGTCTGTCCAATGATTGGTCGACCTGCCCAAGCACGATCTCATCCCCGTGGTCGATCACCTCCGTTGCGGAAGTGATCCGGACGCTCTCTTGGAGAACCGAAACGGCATCCAAAAACGGAAAGAACAAAAGATGGAAAACAGCCAGGTAAATTGACGTGTGGACGTTTTGTCCTACGCCAGCGATTCCCAACGGGGGTACCGGGCCTACTTGATTAACATGGAAGGGGGTACCAGCCTAGAAGAAGGTTGAGAATCGCTGTCCTACGCGATGCTGGCGGAAACGGGACCGAACGGGGCACGCACCACAACATTCTCAATCAAAGCGAATCGAAAAATATTAAAAATGTACACAAACATCTGTCAAACCGATTTATAGCACAAATTTTTGTTCGCTATAAACTGATTCTTGCTCGACAAGAATTGAATTCTTGTACGACAAGAATTGATTTATTGTCGAACAATAATTCAATTTTTGTCCCGCTCACATCGAATTTTCAACATCAAATTTTTCAAAGATTTCATTACGAATTTATGAAAAAAAATATGTGAGGCACTTTGTTTCAAGTAAGCAAGCATTTTTTCGAGTTGCTTCATCAAAAATAAACGGAAAATTGCTGAAAAATAATTCATGTCAAAGTTGAACCGGTTACATGAATTCAAGAACATGAATTCTGGAGTTATGAAAATGCACCCATACACCCAAAACAAAATTTACCTCTTTCTTAAAATAATCTTTAAAGCATGGTCATGGTTGATTGCCAAATGAGTTGCTGCTCCGTTATTGAATGATTACCTCGACAACCCAAACCGGCAGCGTGCCTTTCGATCAACGATGATATACACTCAAACCCCGATGGTTTGACACCACCGTTCGTCATTTTTTATTTTGACACCCATTTTACACGGAGTTCACACACACAACCAAACGTTTGTTTGGATAGTGTTCGTGAGTGCCGTGTAAAAAGTGACAGTTCGTCACGTTTTAGTTTGACTTTGGCCAACCAACGGGGTACAAACTAAAAAAGTGTCAAACGAAAAAGTGACCAACAACCGGGGTTGAGTGTAGAAAGGACTTTTGTACGAAAGATATTTTAATCACTTTGACCATTACAAACATTACATTATGGGTTAATGCAACAATTCATGCGACGTCGTGCCTTCTAATCACACGCTCAATTTCTGGCATCAACCGTGCTAATTGAATTCAATTTTTCAAATAAATTTTGAACACAAAAACTTGATGTTTAACGTTCGTTTTTTTTCTTAATTTTTTTAGTTTTAGGTGATTATTGCATTTGATCGTAATATTTCGATAGTAATTTCTTGACTCCCGATCGAGATTCGACCAATCTTGATTTATGTACGATCGAGAAATTACGATCGAAATTTTACTGTTGAGAAATCTCGATCGTGGATCGAGAAATTACAAGCGTAATTTGTAATACCATTTTTTGTTTTTTTATTTAAGCGGAATTTCAAATTTAAAAAATTTCAAAAAGTTCAAAATTTAAATTTTTTACAAAAATTTCAAAATTGGCAAAAATTTCAAAAAGTTTAATTTTTTTAAAAGTTAAAAAAAAAAACAAAAAAATCTAAATTTTTTCAATTAAAAAAAATGTTTTCAAAAATAAAAAAAATTAAAAAAAAAATCTTTAATTATTTTTTAAATGATTCCAAAAACTAAAAGAATTAAGATAAAAAAAATGCATTACACATCTGTCCAGTTGTTTTGCAATAATTCGTTTCCAAAATTTCTACGCATTGACGATAATTTTATTTTTGCGAGAAAAAAAGTTTTTGCGATGATTTATATTGGAATTCCATACCTAATATGTTTAATTATTTTAAGCGAGCCCAAACATGCTAAACATCATTATCAATGCTGAACAGGGCATTTTACACCTGTCCAGTCGTTTTGCCATCATTAATTTCCAAAATATCTAAGCGAGGGGGGACCGACATAAACTTTGAAATTTTTTTGCAACGGCCTAAATTTAAAAAAAAAATGCTGATTTTGTTTGAATTTCTTTGTTTTTTTTATTCTTTGAAATTTTTAATTTTTTTGAAGAAATTAAAAACTATGAGCAACTCTTTACGAAATCGGCCGATTTCGACCATTTTTATTTTTTGTATTTTTTTATTTGACTCAAACTTTGTGGGGGCCTTCCCTATGACCAAATAAGCTATTTTGCGTCATTGGTTCACCCATACAAGTCTCCATACAATTTTGGCAGCTGTCCATACAAAAATGGTATGTAAATATTCAAACAGCTGTAACTTTTGAGTGAATTTTCTGATCAATTTAGTGTCTTCGGCAAAGTTGTAGTTATTGTTGAGGACTTTTGAGAAAAAAATAGGTACACGGAAAAAAAAATGCAGATTTTTTTATCAACTTTTTTTTTACTAAAACTCAATTTCCCAAAATACGTATTTTTAGATTTTCGAGATTTTTTGATATGTTTTAGGGGACAAAAATCCGCAACTTTTGAGCCATAGAGAAACATGGTCAAAAAATCTGCCGCCGAGTTATGAATTTTTGAAAAAATAGTGATTTTTGGAAAAGTTTTAGCATAGCATAGCATTGGTGTCTACCCGTAGTTGCAACTCTGTTATTGACCAGGACCTCCAAGAATTGCTCCGTGGACCACAGATGAAGAGTAGGAACCAATCATCACCACTTCGCAACTCTCAAATGTCCCTATCATGCTAGCCAATCACAGCGCCGGCCACGACCAGTGGTAAGACACGGGGGAAGTGGATAGGAATTTTAGTCCGATACTTGAGTGATGAAGACCGCTAAATCAGCTGCGTCTTCGACAAAGTATCACGTGAGGTTTGAGGGTGTTAGTAAGATGGGTGTGAAGCCAGGATTCACCGTGGTAAGTGATGCGGCCGGTCAAATCTATTTATAGTCCTTAATTCTTCGTATGTTCTTGGATTCATTTTTGGAAGCTTTCCAATTCGGTTCACCAAGCTTTTTGTGGTGAATTCTGGTCGTGTTGAAAGTTCAATATTCGCCTAACAATTATGCAACCAATGTCCTTGATTTCAACTTGCATTCAATATTGCATTTTCCTGTTCTTAGGTTCACACAGATTCCAATCAAGTTTCTTGGATTCTTATAGCATTCTTAATCCTTCTAGACAACTAAGCCTCGATGGTCTGGTGGTTAGCATTTTGTCTGCTGACCCAAAGGACGGGGGATCGAACCCCGCCGCGAGCTAATGAATTTTTCGTTCGTATTCAAGTGTTCATAATTCCTTCTTTCCATAATTTCTCGATAGGAGCAGATGGGAATCGAACCCAGAACCTTCCGCTTACAAAGCGAACAGCGTAACCATTCAGCCACGCCTACCCCTTCCAATAGTGATTTTTGGAAAAGTTTTATGCAAAAACAAGTTTGACATTACTTTTTAATGCAAAATTGAATTTGCAATCGAAAAGTACTTTACAGATTTTTTGATTAAGGGCTACGTTTTCAAGATATAGCCACCGAAAGTTTGATTTTAGCGAAATATTTGCAGTTTTTCAATTTTTAAAAATAGTGACCATCTCTAAAAAATTTTTTTTTTGAAAAGTTCAGAAAATTTGCTGTAAAATTGTCTAAGAGACATTGAAGATTGGACCTCGGGTTGCTGAGATAGAGCCGCTTTAAGAAAAAGAAACACGAAAATTGAAGTTTTCTAAATCTCACCAAAACAAACCACCTTTTTCTAATGACGATATCTCAGCAATTAATGGTCCGATTTTCAATGAAAAAAATATTTTGAAAATTTTTAAATCAAGACTAACATTTTAAAATGGCCAAATATTGAATATTACGCCCATTTAAAATGCTAGTCTTGATTTAAAAATTTTCAAAATATTTTTTTCGAAAAGATCGGAAAATTTCACGAATGTTTTATGTATTAACATTGAAAATCGGACCATTAATTGCTGAGATAACGTCATTAGAAAATGGTGGGTTATTTTGGTGAGATTTAGAAAACTGCAAAATATTTTTAGAAATGGTCACTCATGGTCACTATTTTTAAAAATTGAAAAACTGCAAATATTTCGCTAAAATCAAACTTTCGGTGGCTATATCTTGAAAACGGAGCCCTTTATTAAAGTTGCGGATTTTTGTCCCCTAAAACATATCAAAAAATCTCGAAAATAAAAAAATACGTATTTTGGGAAATTGTGTTTTAGTGAAAAAAAAGTTGATAAAAAAATCTCTAAAATTTTTTTTCGTGTACCTATTTTTTTCTCAAAAGTCCTCAACAATACCTACAACTTTTCCGAAGACACCAAATTGATCAGAAAATTCACTCAAAAGTTACAGCTGTTTGAATATTTACAAACCATTTTTGTATGGACAGCTGCCAACATTGTATGGAGACTTGTATGGGTGAACCAATAACACAAATTAGCATATTTGGTCATAGGGAAGGCCCCCACAAAGTTTGAGCCAAATAAAAAAATACAAATAAAATCCATTTTCGGTTTTGGTAGAGAATTGCTTCTATGCAATTTAAAAAAATATTTATATTTAAAATTTCACAAATTTAAAAAAATTAAAATACTTAAAATTTCAAACATTTTGAAAATTTTATAAAATTTAAAAATCCCAAACATCTAAAAAAATCAAAAAAAAAATATTAATTTGAAAAATTTGGAAAATTTGATTCTGTTTTTTTTTTAAATTTGTGAAATGTTTAAAACTTATTTTTTTTAATTTTTTTAATTTTTTAAAACATTGAACTTTTTTAAAATGTTCGAAATTTTAGAATACGAATTTTTAGCTTTTTTTAATTTTAAAATTTATAAAAATTTTGAAATTCTTAAAATTTTTAAAAATTTTAAAGTTTTTGATTTTTTTTAAATTTTAAAGGTTTTTGAAATTTTTGATTTTTTTTGTTTTTTTTTCAATTTTCTTATTTTTTTCAAAGATTGAATTTTTTAAAACACATATCGAGATTTCTCGATCGTCAGTCGTTAATTGTCAATGGTAGATCGAGAAATTACGATCGAATGATCTACTATCGACAAATTACGAGTTACCATCGACAAATAACGATGGTAATATTACGATCGAGAAATCTCGATCGTGAGTCGAAAAATTACGATCGAAATATTACAATCGAATGCAATAATCACCACGTTACTAGAGTGATAACTTTTAAGGGTACGATTGACGTTTTTTGCCGAGTTATGATTTTTTGAAAAGATAGTGTTTTATGGAGAGAATTGAAAATGCACACAAAAATAAATAAGTCAGAAAATCATTTTGCCTATCTCTTCTTACTGAGGAAAGGCTATAAAATCACTCGAAAAATGAACTTCCTTATTTACCCTCCTAGACCCACCTTCACGTATACATATCGACTCAGAATCAAACACTGAACAAAAGTCTGTATGTGTTTGGATGTGTGCACCGACAAATTCTTACTCAATTATCTCAGCACTGGCTGAACCGATTTTAATCCTTTTTGTCTTTTTCGATCGGGTTCAGCGATTTGTAAAATTTTGGGGTGGCATCCAACTTGACCGCCTTCAATTTGTGGTGCGTAGTTCAAACTTCTAACAAACATCCGGTGAGCAGCGCTTGGAAGAAGAAAATAATACGGTGCAAAAAAAGTATTACCCAAAACTACTACAGAAAAAAAACTTCAAACTCAAGTTACACAAATCAGCACTGTTTTCCAGAGATAAAACCAAAAAAAAAAAAAAAACAACGGAAGCAGACACAAATCGGAAATCAATAGAGAGTACAGTTACGAGAGCATTGTGTGTAGAGAGAACAATAGAGAAGAAAGAGGGAAGAGACAGAGTGTGTACAGAGTAGCTGGTGGTTAGAGAGATATTGAGGCGACAAACCCCGAAATTTACTTGGTTCAGATCGTAATCGCGACCCTTGGAGGCTCCGTTGCTAAACTCATCCGCCGAGATGGCCGCCGCCTCCGAAGACGAACCCGCCTCGGCCGTTGTACTTACTTTCGTGCTGCTCGAGCTGAGACTGCTGCTCGACGAGGTGGACGACGACGACGAGGCCGAGCTGTTGGTGTTGGTGGGGCACTTTTTGATCGGCACCGAGTCCGAGTCCTCCGAGTCGTCGCTGGTGTTGTCGTCGGTGGCGATGGACAGCGACGAGATGTCGGTGTTGTTGGAGGTGCGCCGGCGCGAGGAAGAGTGCGGGTGACCGCCGCGCGTTACCGGCCGGCGGTGGTGACCGGGACCGGGAGGGGCGGATGCTGGCGATTTGTTGCGCTGGGAGGACGCTGCGGAGGTGCTTGGAGTGACGGGGTTTGAACCGGGGTGGTGGTCGTTGTTGTGGTGGGGGTGGCGGTGATGTCACCCTTGGAGTTGCCTCGAATGCGCTTGGAGGCTTTCGGAGTGGTCGCGGGTGTTGTTGGGCCGGAGCTGCCCGGCGGTCCACTGCTGTTACGTTCGGATTTGCTCTTCTTGGTGTTTTTGCTGTTGGTGAGATTCTCCGCGATGCGTTCCTTGCGGACCCACTCGTCGTATCGTGTGTTCCAGCCGGTGTAGTGCACCAGGTAGATTGGGTTTCCTCCTGCATGGCAATCTCGATGACCTTCGCCTCGTACGTGACCTTCTGCTCGTCGTAGTAAACCTTCAGCTTGTCACCGACCTCGATCGGGAAGTCTCCGCTTCGTTTCGTTTCCTTGGCATCGACTGCCACGTTGACGCCGCCACTTGACCCTGGGCCACCTCCGGGACCACCCTCAGCGGAGCTGTTGCTGCCACCCCCGGAAGAACCCTTTCCACTATCCTTGTCGTCCTTTTTCGAATCCGTTGAATCGGTCTCCTTCCGCTTCCGGCCACGTTTCTCACTTTCAACCGGCGCCTTCACCGGAGGCGGTGGCGGCGCTTGCTTCGGAGTCTTGGGCTCCTTTTTCACAGCAGGTTCTTCCTGCTTTTTCACGCTTTCCTTGCTTTTTTCCTTTTCTTTTTCCTTCTCCTTCTCGCGCTCCTTTTCCTTTTCCTCAAACTTGTCCACGAGCGCTTTGACCTTGCCAACGCCAGCTCCGGACAGCTTTCGCTTGGTACTGGTGGCCGCCGCCGGCGGAGCTTGTTTGGCCGTGCTCGTTGGTGGCGTTTCGGCCGCACTCGATTCACTTCCAGACTCTTCAACGGCACTGCTGGAGGCAGCTTCCTGAGCGGCGGCAGCAGCAGCCGAGGTCGACGCCTTCGACGTGGATGGTTTGTCCTTTTCCGTCGTTTTGGGTGATTGTACGGAGCTGGCGCGCACCAGACTGCGTCCCTTGGTGCGATTGGTACGCGGATGGGGGACCATCGTGCAGCCCAGCTTTCGGTTGAACTCTTCAAACGAGAAGAGGAACTTTTTGTAGGCCTGCTTGACGAGGTTTGTGATGCTGGCCGTGGCCGGTGAGAATCCTAGACGTAGCGCGATCTGTTTCCACTGGTTCTGGCTGGTGACGCGGTTGTAACCGTTCAGCTTCTGGACCGCTCGGAACAGTCGGTACAGGTTGACGTCCCGGTTGATGATCGACGGAACCTTGTTCAGGGGCGTGCCGCGATCGTCCATAAACTTGTACAGCTGCGCCACAAAGTGGTCCTTCTCCTCGGTGGGCTCGTCGTCCGAGCTGTCCGTTTCCAGCTCCTGCTCCGAGTCCGAGCAGCTGCCCGCGTTTCCGAACAGAACCTCGCGGTCCCAATGCGGCGGCAGCGTGTCATTGTCCATGAAGTCGAGGGCGGCCGATACGGCGGCCGCTTCGCTTTTGTTGGTGCTGTCACGGGTAAAGTCCGAGGCTTCCTTCTTGGGGACGGTGTAGTAGCGGCCATCCTTAAACGAGCGCACCAGGTATTCGTCCTTGATGCGAATGCGGACTTGGTCCTGCGCCGTCGGTGCCACCACCAGCCCCGGAAACCAATTCTCCTTGGGATTCTTCTTCTTATTATCGCTGGTCTCCACGCAGACGACCTTCCCGATGTGTTCCTCCTTGTCACCGGCCACGTTCGACCGCGAGCTGGACGCCGGTTCATCGTCCTCGTCCGAGCTATCGTCCTGCAGCAGATGGCGCGATCTTCGACCACGCCGTCCACCAATCACCGGATTCCCAAAATGCTCCGGATGCGTCAGCGGAAGCTGGTCCAGCGTTTCACTCTCGTTAAAGTGGCGCCCACTCTTCAGACAGAGCGCACTTCGTCGCAACGTCGTAATGTCCCCGTCGTCAAACACCACCGTGTACTGCGAGCAGTCCTGAATCTTGGTCAACGTCGCTTCCACGTACTCTTTCCGCTCCGGATGCCGCACCTCAACCGAAGCGCCCACCCGCAACGCGCCCTTGATCTGCTCATCCGAGACGACGCCCGAGCCCAGGCCGGTTTGCTTGTACGCGACCTTGCACTTGATGTTCCGGACCACTTTGCGGACCTTGGCCTCGCAAAACGCCCCCTTGTATTTGGCGCTAACCTCCGTGCCGACAGTCAAATATGGGGGATCGTCCACTTGCTGCCGCCGGAACAACCCAAAAATAACAAAAACAAAATTTTATTAGAACTACGCCACCGAAGCAGGCCGTGGGGCGAGGGAAAAAAAGATGGCCAAACCCGAAACGCAAATCTCACCTGCATTTTCTGGAGAAAATAGCGCTCGAAACTGAGATTATCGCTGACAATCGCCACTGTTACGGATTAATTGGGGAGTTGCGGTGCACTTTGACGCCGTGTTTGGCCAGATTTCACAACATTTCCGGAACGAAATCCGGATTTCAACTTTAGAATCCTTTTGAAGCTTGTTTTTCGTTTGCGTCTTTTTTTTTTTTGCTTGACACCACACTGCACACTAATCGCGAATTACTCGTTTGAGATTGGAGTTGGAGCTGGCACTAGTTTGACGTTTGCGGGACAGTGATGGCAGATAAATGGGGGATGATGGGTGCAGACTTTTCTATTGAAATCTGTATACAGATTAAATTTGAAGCTATAGAGCCCTTAAAAAAAGTTCTTTGTCAAAAAACCTTTTAAAATTAACTTTTTTTTTAAAACATGCATTTAAATAATAGAAAGAATTGAACGATTTTGCCAACTACATTGCGTTTATTCATATCTCATATTAGTTTAATTCAAGGTTAGTTTTAGAAGAAAATTTTCTCCAGTTTTTATCTAATAACAAAAATCAAATAAGAAAAAACAATCAATCACTGCCTCATCATTCCTTGCCAACAGTCTTCCTGACCTCCAGCAACGCCTTGACCGTTTCGTCCACGAGGTAAGGGTGAGTTTGCACCATGTTCATCCAACCCTCGGTTTCGGTCACCTCGGTCGTCATGGTTTCGCTGAGAAACTTCAAGGCACGCTTCTTCATCTCCTGGTCGCTGTGCATTTCGGCGAGTACCAGCGTTTCGGCTACCGTTTCGTCGCTAAGCCTATCCAGGATGTGGTACTGGCAGCGACTCTTCAGCGTTGGAATGACGTACTTATCGGCCGCCGTGTACAACGCGTGGGCCATCGTGTCCAAAGTGGTCAACTCGTCAGTGTAGACGTAACGAAGCAGCTCTTTGAAGACGCCCGGTTCAACATCGCTGATCGTGACGCAATTCTGGATGGTTTCTTGCAATTGGTGTTCGAACATGGCAGCAAACACGGGACTCCTAGCAGTGAGAATGCACTTGTGTGCCAAAAACTGCTGGCCGTCGATCAGAATGGCAACATCTCCGAATTTATTATCATCGATGAGCGTTTTTAAATCTTGCCCCAAGCTGCTCGACAATGGTTCCGGTAGTTTCTTCAAGTTTTGCTTGATCGTTTCAGTGACGATCAAAGTGTTGGCAATAATCTTACAGCGAATAATCAACTTGTCCTCCGGCATTACGGCCTGATGCAGCGCTTCACATTCGATTAGAAGACCATCCCCAGCCTTGATTCCAACCATTGTCACTTTTGAAGGATTTCACAAAAATAGTGGTTCCGTCGACGTTTTCCAAGGTAATCTCGCATCCAGCATGGAATTTCTCATCCTCCTTCAGAATGGGAACGACCAACTCAACAAACAATGAAGCAAAAGTAGGGTTTTGGGATGATTTGGGATCAAACTTCAACTGCCATTGAATTGGCTCGTGCTGGCCAGACGGAAAAACGGGGGTGTACTGGGCCCCACGTACCATGGTGCTCCAAACGCTGTAATTGTTGATCTCCCACGTGTAATCATACTGACTGGATCGAACGGACGTGACGTTTTTTTCCCCATGTACGATGACGTTGTTCAACTCCGACATGGTTGGCAGTCTGAAAATAATCGTTATATATAAATTGCAAACAAACTATTTACAGACCACCAATAATTACAATTTTTCTTGTTTTTTTTTTGTGGTCGAAAAACACGGGGTGATCCTCCGTTTGTCGTAGAATACCTTTCCGAACTGGACCTGCACACGCAACGCGCAAAACCGCGCCAAAAATAAAGACAGAACGCTGAACTGAAAAAAAAAATCAGATGCTGTCAAATCAACACAGCTCAAAGGTATTCTTTGTACAGATAGGATACTTTAATTTGAGTCTCCTACTTGGTCTCCTACGTTTGGCGAAAGGCGAAATCACAAAAGGCAAAAATTCTTTAGGCGAAATATTTCAAAAGGCGAAAATCACATAAGGCGTAAAGCACATTTGGCGAAAAAATACCCAAACTACACGCCAGGTGGCCGTGTGCACCGAGGGCGTGGCGCGTAATTTGGGTATTTTTTCGCCAAATGTTTTTTTTTAAATCATATTATTATTTCCGTTCATTTTTTCAATAAAGTTATTACGTATTTTTCCTTTCAATTAATTTCCTCATGACTTTTTATATATCACACTTTTACACAAATCGATGCCAACATTTTAAAAAGCATCATGTACACACTATCCTTTTTGGGAAAAACGCATTTGTATGTTGAGCATCCATTTTCAATTCCCATTTTAATATAAAAGCAAAATAAGATGTTCTAATGATAACAAACGATGAAAACCCTTGCTTTTATTGATACTTGTTCATCCAAATTCAATAAAACATTATGATTCGTTTTTCTTCGCCGAATGTACATGGCGCTTTTTTCATGATGCTTTTTTTTCGTCACGAGGTTCATGTAGTCTTTTGTTTGACATTTTGACAGAGCTTAGAGCGTCCAATTTCCCGGGGTTACAAATTTCCCGGGAAATCCCGGAATTCAGGAAATTTTAAATTTATTGAAAGTTGTTATGGTCTTGGTATTAATTAATATTAAGCAACACAATTGTATAGGATATCAACATTAATGGTTTAAATAAGTGTGAAGATCAATTAACAGCTTGATTGCATGTAAAAAATCATTCAACTACAAGAAAATGTATTTTGGTATTTTTTGATGAGAAATTTTAAACATGCCTGTGTGACCAGTTTATTGAAATGAAAACAAACATGCAGAAATTATGTTTTTCATGACAAATACTGGTTTCAGCTCTTGAACAAATGGTAAAGCTTTTTAGTGTTGGTTTTACTCCACACAACCCAATGTTTTCAAATATTTGAGCAAACTTTGAATATATTCTTGCATTTTATGAGAACAAACAATAGAAAGTAATTTATTAATGATTTTTTTTTTGTATTATCATGTTGTATAATTTAAATTACACGATAAACTAACATCAATCCACTAAAAGTCTTTTATTTTTCACATTTAACCCTCTAACACCTGTAGTTGCACCAGTGCTCCATAATTCTTTTACTTCAAATTGTAATTTCTTTAGTACTAGGTACTCAACCAATTGAATTAATTCTTTTTGCACAAATTCGATTTTCGTCTCATTTGATCATGGTGAACAAAAAAAAACGTTAAAAAATCTCAATTTTAATTTGGAGGTAAAGAGTTAATATTGTTTTGATTAAATTACATCAATCTGTTGAAAATTAATAATAATTTAATTTGTAATAATTTAATACTCATTAAACAAGATCTATTCCCAGCTGCCTTAAAAATTCGTATTATCAGAAATAATTCTGATGTCATAATTTCTGATAATCTGATTAATTATATATAAACCAAACAATACATTTAATTTAACAAAATCATGTTAAGTTTGTTCATTTATTGTGAAAGCAGACAAAACCCGAAACACGAGCGCAACCTGTCAAAGCCTGTTGCGCCACAGACTGATGTACACGCTTACGATAAACCGCTCCATTTTTGTATGGCGCAACAGAAGAGATGCGCACTTCGGTTTGGTGGAAGCTGCATAATATTATTTTTTCAGAGCATTTTCAAAACAAAGTTCAAAAAATTTAAGAAATGTATACTTCCGCTTGAATTTCGGAATTCCCGGAAATTTACAAATTTCCCGGATCGAAATATTTTTTCGGGAAATCCCGGGAATTCCCGGAATTTTTCTCGGAACGGGAAATTGGACGCTCTAGACAGAGCTATATAAACAGGGACTGCTGATAGCAGAGATTTTGTTTATGTTACTTTATTTAAAATCATCATTAAACAGACTTTACTGAAGTAATTTTTGCTCATTTTTGGTGGAGAGGTAGCTTATTAGGAGTACTTTTAGAATATGCAATGACCCAGAAAGTGTCAAAATGTACATGATGCCTTTGAAATGTTACCGTCGAAATCATGCCAATGGCGCTTAAGCTTAAATTGGGTACTAAAGCCCTATGTAAATTTTTATGTACAACGGTAAAAAACACGATTAAAAACCATTTCTGATCACTTTTTTTTCATTTTAATGCAAAAAAATATTGACAAGACAACATTTTCTCGATGGATCAACTACCCAAGTAACCATCCAGCATTAAAACAAAAACTTAAACAGCAATATTTCAGCATTCAAGTGCATGTTAGTCATGCGACAGCACGTGTAAATGCAAATCAGCACTAAGATCACAGCACCCAGCAATGCTGACTTAGTGCAGCGTAAGTGCTGGTGCTGGCAACTGTGTTTATCAATTTATATAAAACTGGCATCACGGCCTCGCTCGCGTAAGAAGAGTGAGCGAGATATTGTGAAGGCAGACAAAAATCATAATACGAGCGCAACCTGTCAATGCCTGTTGCGCCACGGGCTGATGTACACGCTTACGACAAACTACTCAATTTTTGTATGGCGCAACAGATTTTGCGGAACAGAAGAGATGCGCACTTCGGTTTGGTGGTGCGCGGATAATAGAATGTTTTCATGGTGAAATGTCAACATTTGCTTGCCTTTTTTCGTAGCTTTAGCTGGTTGCTGGAAAAAGAATGTAAGTATTTTATTCATATTCGTAACTCAGTCAGCTGTGTCGGTAATGAAGTACAGAGTAAACAAACCGGATAAAAATAGCATAGGGAGCAGAAGTAAAGGGAGAGAAAGAAATATTTTTGCCTCTCTTAACTTTTTGACATTTTCTGCAGGGGTGGATAACAACAGTAGGGGCCAGCACTAAATCAGCCGAGAAAAGTCCAAACTCGGCAATTATTCAGCACAGGAGTAGCTGTTAGTGCTGATGCCAAAGCAGTTAAGCTTTTACTCGCAGCTGTAAATGCGCTATCAGTGCTAAATAGTGACCATGTTTTAGTGCTGGATGGTTACTTGGGTATGGTCCCCTTGGAACAAGCTGTCAAGTAGGAGCTTTTCTGTCAATAAGGTTCGCGAGGACAATTTTTCAAAATTGATTTAAAAAACCATTTTAAATTCTTTGTGGTCGTACAAAGGGTCATAAACTCAGAAAAATAAGTTTTATCGCTGTAAACAATAGTATCAGCAATCTAAGCTTCATTTTAAGACCCAATTTCGATAGGCTTCATCTGGGTGCTGAAAAGACAAAATGCGTAACGTAATTTTCGAATTCTTTCCACACTGTAACTGAAAATCGCACTTTGCTGAGTTCGTTTTCGCACTTTTTCATACGATTTTCAGTTCGACTGCGATTACACGTTTTGTGCAATCGCAGTCGAACTGAAAAAATCATATGAAAGTGCGAAAACGAACTCAAAGTGCGATTTTTTACAGTGCACTAAATCTTGCTCTTTGACAGTTGCATTCGCGGCGCATTTTGTTTTAATTTTTTTTGGCGCGCATTTTGAGTTGTGTTGATTTTGATTTCGATGGTTTTCCAGTTCGTGAAGCGCAAATCTCGGAACCGTGTCTTAGCCTGTCAGCCCAAAGGAAAAAAAAAATCTCGGAACCGTTGCGGGTTGTGCCGGAACTTGATCCGAAACGGAAGTTTGGTGAATTCGGCGTGCTTGGGTTTGGTTTGGTTTTTTTTTGTCTTCAGGAGCTGGGAGGTACGGTTATTGTATGTCTTAAGCTTACTAGGGGAAATTCTCGTATGTTTGGCAGGTTAATCACTAGCTTCTAACACCATCCAATTTGCTGATTTTCACTATTTAAACAACTAATTTTGCAAAACTTTTGATAGAAACTTGCTTGCTCACTTCTTATTGATCTATTTATCACTCGAGTTCAGTTGAAAACGCTTTTAAATAGCTTTAATTGAATGTCAAAGTTCTGACCTGCCAACATTAGAGGCACGCTGGAATTAGATGCTGTTCCCTATACTGTTATTTATGATCATTTTGAATTAGGGCAGCGAATGACCATGAAGGTTAAAGCTGCCAGAAATAAATGAATAACCAACAACAACATTTTGAATTATCTTTCCAGAATCATGGAGACCGGCAGCAACATCGAAGAGAGCATGACTACGTACTGGATGCCGCACAAATATGCGTTTACGTGGGTTATAAACAATTTCAGCAATTGGCGTGTAAATGTGGAAGGAAAGATTCAACGTTCCAAAGAATTTCCTTCCGGAACTGATGATAAATTTAAATGGGTTTTGAAGTTTTATCCTCAATCGGAGAAGGATAAAAACTACTGTTCATTGTTTTTATTTTTAATTTCGAAGAAAGGATCACAAGACAAGGTGTTTCCCCAGGTTGAGCTAAAAATGGAGAACTCGACTGGTGAAACTATTAGGCAGAGATCCTTAAAACATGGTTTTTTTGTTCAACACGGTCGGGGGCTTAATAAATGGATCCGCACGGACAAATTGCTGGAAGCTGTTAAAGACGATGACCAACTTGTCATAAAATGCAAGATTCTGGTCGAAGAAGTAATTAACAGCGAGGTGATCAGGAAGCATTTGCCAAAACCCTTGGTAAGCTCCTTGTCGAAGGACTACAACACCCTCGTCGACGGACAGAAGTTCGGCGACGTGACCATCCTGATCGACGGCCACCGGTTCTTGGCTTACAAAGGAATCCTCGCCGCCAGGAGCGCCGTATTTGCTGCCATGTTTGACCACCAGATGCAAGAAACCATCCAGAATTGCGTCACGATTAGCGATGTCGAGCCGAATGTCTTCAAAGAGCTACTTCGGTACATCTACACGGACGAGTTGAGCTCGTTGGGCACGATGGCCCACTCGTTATATACGGCGGCCGACAAGTACGCCATGCCCACGCTGAAGAGCCTCTGTCTGTGCCACATCCTGGAGAAGCTCAACTGGGAGTCGGCAGCGGAAACGTTGGTGCTAGCCGAAATGCACAACGACCAGGAGATGAAGAAGCACGCGTTGCGGTTCCTGAGTGGAAGCGAGGCGGGCAAGGTGACCGAAAGCGGCGGTTGGAAGAACATGGTTCGAACTCATCCCTACCTGGTCGATGAGATGGTCAAAGCCCTGGCGGCCTGCAGGATCGCTCAGGCGGATAAGTGATTGCGTTCGTATTCGTACGATTTTTTTCTACCTGATGACTCACATTGAAACGTGTAACAAGTTAAAAACACAAGTTAAATAAAAACCAAGTTTGTTTCTCCTTCGAAAATGATTTTACTTTATTTTTGTTGCCTTTTCGTATAAACTTTCAGTAATTTGTTTTGTGAGTGTGGCTATTTTGCTTCTGTAGTGTCTCGTTTGTTCAATGGTTATTTACTTGTAACTCTGGGTTGTCTGATGCTGTTCAGCGTTGATCTATTGCAAAATGTAGTGATATTTTGTTGAGTGCCTTTCGCCTGTTTTAGAGAGTTTATGCCTTTTTAGTTGGCTTGTTTCGGTAATCTTTGCGATAGCTGCAAATAACTTCTTTTCTTGAAACAACGTTTGTGCAAGTATAATTTCATTTATTTGGTTAAAGGTTGTCTTTTATTCTCTTACATTCTTGGTGATTAAAACCCTAGCATCAAATTCACTTGTTTCGAGTCACACACACGGACGCAGACGTAATAATTGTTATAAGTTGTTACAATGTGCTGCTTCAATGATCAAGTTATTAGTTTTAACTTACTCCAACTGCTAATGAAACTGCTTGCTTTTGTTTGTTGTGTGCTTTTCTTAGTTGTGCAATGGTTGATTACATTCAGTGTAATTTAAATGATTTTCACCTCTCTCGGTTTTTACAAACAAGTTACAGTGCCTTCAATTAATTGGGAGAAAACAGAAACAGTTGCGCCGAAGTCTTTTAAGCTTATCTTCAAAATAGATAAGTTTTAGATTTTGAAACTTTCCCACCCGCGGGAGTTACCGAGGGTGCGAGTCGCGAGTAGAACGAAAAATTACAACAGAAATTTGCGCTAGCCTCGAGCCGCTTTAGTTCTCCCTAACCTTTACTTGATTAGCTATTTAAGAAATTATACAACTGACTAGAGATGGTAGAGTTTCTTGTTCTAATGAACACATTCAACTATAAACAAACTTTGTTGTTCGTCTGGTGTGGGAATTCTCCTCGATAATTGAAAGAAAAAAGGGAGGAAATCATATTTTTGCTGCTCGTTGAGGGTCGAAGGGAAATTCCGTGTTATATTCCAAAGAAAAAAAAAGGCAGAAGATTCCAGCTCTGCTCTGGTCGTTGAATAGAGATATTCTAATTAGTTAAGTTAGTAGTGGAATCCTTGCGGATCCTTGTAGAGTCTCTTCTCTTTTTTGCTTTTCTTTTACACTTAGGAAGGTGAGTGTATGTGTGTGTTTTTTTTTGTGTAAGTGTGTGTACCAGTGTAGGTTTGTGAACACGAGAAACATCAACCGCGAGTTTGTTCATTTTCTTCATCTTGTTCTTCTTCACATGTGGGTGCCGCATGCCGCTGTTCGACGAGGAGCTCCAGTTTGGGCTCCAGAAGGAGTAGGAGGACTCGTTATCCTGCTGGGTACTGCAATGTTCTATTTTCCGCTCGGCTGCTTGTTATTTATTGATGAGATCAGAGATTGCGAACGCCTGGCTGCTTATTCCTGCTTGAGGCCATTGTTGGTGGCTTTGTCGCTGGCGAGTTGCGCCTCCCGTCTGCTGGACTGAAATTTGCAAGAAGACAAAAAACGACAAATTAGACAGGCTAATTAATCACCACAGTAAGCTTGATCGGGTTTCATACCTGATACCATATCACTAGCCGGCCGATGAGCATGAAGGTGAACACCAGGGCCGGACCGCACCGCTCGAACGGATCGCTCACCATGTAGTGCGAGTAGACGGCCAGGAACATCAGCATCAGCAGCGTCACGTTGGCCACGTTTTTCACTTTATCTGTGGGAATCGAATTGAAAAAAGTTATTGAATTACAATTTCTAGATGCTATCTAAAGTACCGTGCGGCTCCACCATAATGTACAAATGTCCCATTATTTTTTAAACTTTTGATAAAAAAATGTATTGGAATCACATGAAAATGAAAATTCGGTCAAAATCTAGATCAGAAAAAAGTTAATCTTTTTTTGGCTAAGGCCAAGTACGCACGTCCGTGTTTTTTATTTTCTCACTTTTAACATCAAATTCGAGTTCTGCGACCCAATTTTAAAAATGAAGTGATTGATAACCTGTTACATTACAAAATGCGTTTCATCACGTCCATTTTGACCGCCATCTTGGATTTGTAATTTCAATCATTTTAGAATATTTTTGAGGTCAAAACAAGACACAGCAAAAAAAAAAATGTGATTCGGTTATTTATTGTTGCATACGCAAGAAATGGACATCCCTCGTCAGCTAGACTCACTGGTGGTAGCAAAGCTACCACACAGATGATGTCACAAGAGCTCGACATCCACCAAAAGAGCTCCAGCCGCCATCGCGCGCAGCCAGCGCGTTTGGCGCTGCTAGTTTTAATTCGTTGTACTGTTTAGTTATTTGTTTAATAAATGTAGTTTTAATGTGTAATTATTGTCTTTGTGCCTCGACCATCACCACCTCGTTCACCCAAGTCGAGGACACAAAAGTGGCGACGAGGATTTTCGGACGTTGCCGAATGGCATGTTTCGCCGACGTCCGGAACCTGCGCGGGGAGGAAGCAGGAAGAACACTGGCCAGCCGGGACATCGTCGACAGGAACCAGCGGATCGTCAGCTGTGGTTGCCTGTCGTCGGCACGGAGTCGCCGGTAGCAGCTGATTCTCGATCCTCCACCATCTGCACCGGGAGCCAGAAGGAGCTCAGCAAACAGCAATGGCGCCACGACTGTCAACAGGAGCAGTTCAAGGTGGGCCATCAGGGCTGGTTTGGAGAGGTCAATCGAAGCTTTGGAGCGCAATCCCTCCTCGGCAGCAACGTCCCGGTGGCAGCAGCAGCATCAGCAGGTCAGCATCGGTATCAGCTTTGGATACCTCACCTGCTCGCACCGCGAGCTTCAGCAACGACCGTCATCACGGACGGGTCCTACATTAGCATGCGCACACACACACACAAACACACACTGCGACTCCACACCTATCGCAGTTGCAGTACACAGGCCGAGGTTCAGCACACGAAGGGCTCTGCAGCATCACGCCAGGAGGCAGGCCGTTGGAACCACCTGCACCTGCACAGCGAGTCGCACGACCAGCTATCATCCACCTGCGGAATTCTGGTCCAGAAGATGACCCGCCGCCGTTCAAGGGTCACAGCAGCAGAAAACGATCATCGCGTGATCAACAAAAACAAACTGTTTGTCGACTGCATCGCACCCAGTCGGTTTGATGTCTGGAAGATCGCCAAGTTCAGAAGGAGTCTGCCAAAAAGCGAACTGGTTTGACTCGGACAGTGGCGGTGAAGCAGAACGAACGTGCCTACGCAGTCGACCATCAACCGTATTTCCTGCTGTTCGGCTCCCTCGACGTCTCAACGCAGATCGTCTAGATGGTGACGCCGGAACAGGAATTTAAGGGGGGAGATGTTGCATACGCAAGAAATGGACATCCCTCGTCAGCTAGACTCACTGGTGGTAGCAAAGCTACCACACAGATGATGTCACAAGAGCTCGACATCCACCAAAAGAGCTCCAGCCGCCATCGCGCGCAGCCAGCGCGTTTGGCGCTGCTAGTTTTAATTCGTTGTACTGTTTAGTTATTTGTTTAATAAATGTAGTTTTAATGTGTAATTATTGTCTTTGTGCCTCGACCATCACCACCTCGTTCACCCAAGTCGAGGACACAAAATTTATACAAGTGAAATTTTTCCAAAGACTTGTTTCGACATTTCATTTAACATAATTGAACATTTTGAATAAATCTTCAACTGGAACCGGAATTCCGGATTCACCGAAGCTGGCCAAAACTGGGCATCTGGCCACTAACTGAGTTTTTTACATCTTCAGAGTGTTATTAATTCAAGTGTGCCGCGCGATGTATTTGACAATTGCATCAATGCACCAACATTGGGTCATTATATGGCCACTTTGAACCGGTTCCATGGTCCCCGGAGGCCTTGGCCATATCATGCAATTGTAAATAGTTTATTCCCAAACATCTCAAATCACCGAAAAAAAACCTACCCCAATGCAATCCGGAATATCTCCGATAAACCTGGACCAAATTTTTCGTTCTTCCGTCAGTGTAAACTAGAAGCAATTGGGTTCTAAAGCCCTATGGCAATTTTTATGTACAACGATAAAAAACATGATTAAAACCCATTTCTGATCACTGCCAAAAAATTCGACAAGTCAACATTTTTTCGATGGATCAACTATGGTCCCCTTGGAACGAGCTGTCAAGTTTGACCTTTTCTGTCAAGAAGGGCCGTGAAGTTAACTTTTAAAAATTGAATTAAAAATTCATTTTAAATCCTTTGTGGTCGTTCAAAGGGTCATTGCACTCAGAAAAAATAAGCTTTATCGTTGTGAACAATAATATCGCAAATTAAAGCTTAATTTTAGGACCCAATTCCGGATCTTTTGCAACGGAAAACATCCTATTTGGTTGGTTCTATCAAAAGTTAAAAGGATTTTAAAATAAAATCAACTACCTGAAGTACCGTAAACCGGGGTGACTTTGATAGGATTTCAATTAATTTTTGTAATATTTCCCAACTGGAAATGTTTTTCT
The DNA here is from genome assembly GCF_015732765.1 of Culex quinquefasciatus. Taxonomy (NCBI): domain Eukaryota; kingdom Metazoa; phylum Arthropoda; class Insecta; order Diptera; family Culicidae; genus Culex; species Culex quinquefasciatus. The sequence continues at coordinate 187,209,237 of NC_051863.1, read as the reverse complement.
CAAGATTTTTATTTTTAAAACATGTACTGGGGTAGGCCACACAAAGTTCATGCACTATTTCTGGAAAAAGTTATTTTTCTATAATGTTCAGAAAAATAGTTACGTTAAAAATTCTCATTTTAAATTCCGGAGTGACTTTGATAGTCATAGTTTTTCTTGTTAAAATCAAATTATAGGTGTTCAAACATCCAAAAATACCAAAAATTCAATGTTGCCAAAGTGCCTCTAATGTTGCAATCAAATGAGATACATTTTTGGCTTTTGCACCAAGATTTTTGTTACAGATTCGTCGCTCTCGTGCTAACTTGTCGATTCTGTGATATTCAATAAAAACCGAAAAAAAACTCAGTAGGTACATTGTTGTTACTTTCCATATGAAAGAAGTTTTAATTTTGTCGTGCTATCTTGACACAGCTTGAAAATTGATGTAAGTGCGACAATTGGCCAAAGGGATTTCAGTTCAGAACGCGTTTGACACAGGTACGAGCACGACTACCGTAAACAACCTACCGTAATTAAAGCATGTTTGTTATTGTTTACATTGTGTGCTCTCGTTTTTGTTTATTCAAGATCAAACATTAAAATGTGTTTTTCTCGGAACGTCAAACAGCGACGTACGACAACTTAGCACGACGGCGTCGAGATATGTTAGTATTTTCGAAACTACGGGAACTATCGATATATTTTTTATTCATCCCCGAAGCGATTTACAACAAAATATGCCTATTTTTACAATTAGATTGTTGAAAGTTCACTTCGGATAATCAAATCTTTGGATAATCGAATCACGAAAAACTTTTTTTTTCGTTGTTTTATTTTATATTGTATCTCATCCACAGAAAGTGAGTTGTGGCGCTATAACCACGGCAAATAGTGTCCAGGGCATTTGTGGAAATACAATGTCCCATCCCAGAGGGTCCCGGAGCACCAAAACTTCTTAGCATGGTGCTCCCAACGATTAATTACCCAAACAAACAGGAACGAGAGCGGGGGATCCCCACGTTTCTTCCTCCCCTGTAGATTCAGAAATGTATTGTTGTTTGAACATTCGTGCTTAAACTCAATATGCTTCAACAAATCATCTTTGCGGTAAACTTTACGCAGTTGGCCTGGCCGCTTTAACGTTTTGTGATGTTTCAATGCAATCTATTGCAATGGGGCACTGCAAATGTTTATAATGACAAGAGGATGCTAGGCGTTAATCAACCTAAGGCATTTTCCAGGATGCCCTCGAAAGACTGGCTGTGCTAGGGTTAGATTAGATCAGATTAGATTATTTCATATTGTCGAACTTAAAAAGCATGACCCCTAAACTACTCCAAAGAGGTTTAGAATTTTAAATCCAAGATGGCGGCTAAAATGGCGATGATGAAACATTGAAAAATGCATTTGGTAATGTTAAGGCAATCAACTACTCATATTTGACTAAAATGGGGTCAAAGATTGCGATTAAACTTTCGGATAATCGAAACATCGGACAATCGAGGCTTCGGATAACCGAGTGTAAAATGTACATTATTTTCAAAAAATCCACATAATAACATAATGGAGGAGACGCCTGGTGCTTCAGCGGAATCATTTTTAAACCCAAAGTTAATCAGTTAATCACTTACGGCTGGGAATGAGTACCATCGCGAGGCCACACAGCACCTCCAGGCCGCCGACGGACCGGCGGTACCACTTCGAGGGCAGCTTGAAGTCGAACAGCGTCGAACACGGGAACACCTTTGCGTATTTGACGTAGTTTTTGCGCTGAAATGAGAGAAGATGGGAGAGCCCGGTCAATTTGGTGGTATTTTACGTGGTTTGTTTGGGCGTTCCCGATCGAAACCGGGGTGATAAATTAACGGCCGATTAATGGGTCGACGAGGATCGATGCGGTGATTGACGCACGGAATGAGGGTCTAATTTTGGAACGAGATCCAATTTCGGGTTTGGAATTTGGTGGAGAGGCTGGATCGTGTTGGGTGTTTAATGAAAGGTTCTCTGAAATTTGAATTTGAAAATTGACCAGTTGACTTAAAAATAGATCACACTTCCGAGCAATCCACATTCCATGGAGTCACGCCATGCCTAAGTTGCGTTCATCAAATACCACCCGTCTCCATCAATCCAAGAGCGCATTGACATTGTCATGGCAACCTACGCTACTCATTTGGTCGCCGCATGGGGTCGACAAATCCGGTGCCGGTCGGTCATTCGACGACAAATCCAGGGAGCGTCGTTGCGGTTATTTTTAACGATCGCGACGACGACGACAACGTCGCCGCTTGCTACGATCTGCCCTGCAGGTCAGCCAGCGTGTAGTCTGGCAACTCTTCAAGCCGCCTGCCGGTGACCATGGTCAACTGCGTTGGCTGATGTCACGGTTTACCCGTCTGACGTCACATCTCTGAAGAGAGAACGCGGGTTATCGCGCGTTCCGACACGAGGAAACCACTTGTGAGCATATAGGTTTTATAGACTTGTGAAGAGATCATGCTTAGAAATTCCGGAGAATCCCCGGCGATAAATATTTCAGCACATCCACTGACGGTCGACCTTGTCGACTGAGCGGCGTGTGTGTGGTGTGAATCGGAAATCAAGTCGATCAAGTCGAGATTTGTTTACAGTACGGTCAAAGAGTTCGTAAAAATGTAGAAAAACAAATCAAAAACGAGAAAAAAAATATTTCACGAAACGTCCCCCGCGAGAGAGAGAGAGTGCGAGAAAAATGGGGCAAAGAGAGAGTTGTCTGTCCTCCGCGTACCTTGGACCTGTCGCAACCCCCGCCACGCGTCTCTCAAAGTGGGTTTTGTATTTTTAATTCGACAAGAGTCCCCAAGGGAAGGAAATAAATGACCCTAAACACTCCTCCGTCCAAGGCGGAAAAAAAGTTGGAACGCTAACTTCAACTCGCTGGTTCTCAGCCAAAACTCAACCAATCTGGATGATTCCTTTTTCCAGAGATTTGTACGGATCTCCAGATGAGCCTAGAACTTTGCAGATCTCGATTTGATCAATCCTCTAATAACTACGACTAAATTAGTCGGAGCAACTTTTTTTCCGCGTGTATTTCCGAAAAACGACTCAAGCGGGAACATTTTTGCTACGCTGCAAAAACACAATAACTTTGCTAAAATGTTAGCAAAACCCATAAAATTATATATCAAAATTTCCGTTATGATCTCAGGATTATGATGAGCTTCTCAAATTTCCATTATTTTAACAAAAAAAAATCACAAAACTACGTAAAACTACAGAAAAAATAAAAATGTCTCATTTTATGACTAGAACTTTATGGTAAAATCATTGATTTCATTGATTTTTATGAAAATGTTTCAAATGATCTAAATTATATGTTTCAGAATCATTCTGAGTGTGTTTTTTCCTGAATACTACAAAATTTTACCAAAACTACGTAAAATACAGAAAATTTGATACATTCCTTTAGAACTTTATTTGCTTCATGATAAAATCATTGATTTATTTTATGAAAATGTTTCAAATAATCTAAATTACAAGTTTCCGAATTATTCTGAGTGTGATTCTTACTGAGTACTACAAAATTTTACCAAAACTACGTAAAATACAGAAAATTTGATACTTTCCTTTAGAACTTTATTTGCTTCATGATAAAATCATTGATTTAGTTTGTGAAAATGTTTCAAATGATCTAAATTACAAGTTTCCGAATTATTCTGAGTGTAATTCTTCCTGAATACTAAAAAAATCTTCCAAAACTACGTAAAATACAGAAAATTTGATACTTTCCTTTAGAACTTTATTTGCTTCATGATAAAATCATTGATTTATTTTATGAAAATGTTTCAAATGATCTAAATTACAAGTTTCCGAATTATTCTGAGTGTGATTCTTACTGAGTACTACAAAATTTTACCAAAACTACGTAAAATACAGAAAATTTGAAACTTTCCTTTAGAACTTTATTTGCTTCATGATAAAATCATTGATTTAGTTTATGAAAATGTTTCAAATGATCTAAATTATAAGTTTCCGAATTATTCTGAGTGTGATTCTTCCTGAGTACTACAAAATTTTACCAAAACTACGTAAAATACAGAAAATTTGATACCTTCCTTTAGAACTTTATTTGCTTGATGATAAAATCATTGATTTAGTTTATGAAAATGTTTCAAATGATCCAAATTATAAGTTTCCGAATCATTCTGAGTGTGTTTCTTCCTGAATACTACAAAATATCACCAAAACTACGTAAAATACAGAAAATTTCACAGTTCTGTAAAAAATCATCTGTTGTAGGAAAATTTGATAAATTTTTTTATGAAAATCTTTCAAAACACCCATGAGCAAGTCACTGAGATTTCGGTCATTTTATTTTTTGTTTTTTTAATCCGGCTGAAACTATTTTGGTGCCTTCTGTATGCCCAAAGAAGCCATTTTGCATAATTAGTTCGTTCATATAGTTTTTCATACAAATTTGTCAGCTGTCCATACAAAAATGATATTCGAAAATTCAAAAATCATTTATCATTTGATGAAATTTTTTGATTGGTTTGGTGTCTTCGGCAAAGTTGTAGGTATGGAAATAGACTACACTGAAAAAAAGTAATACACGGTAAACAAAAATTTGGCGATTTTCAATTTCACTTTTTGTCACTAAAACTTGATTTGCAAAAGACACTATTTTTTTTTTATTTTCTGATATGTTTTAGAAGACTTCAAATGCCAACATTTCAGAAATTTACAGAATGGGCAAAAAAAAATCTTTGACCGAGTTATAAATTTTGAATCAATATAGATTTAAAAAAAAATCGAAACATTCGTCGCAAAAATGTTTCAACTTCATTTATCGATGTAAAATCGAATTTTCAATCTACAAGTATGTTAGTGATTTTTTTATATAGTGCACCGTTTTTAAGTTATAGTCATTTTTAGGTAACTTTTTTGAAAAGAAGTCGCAGTTGTTCATTTTTAAAATTAGTGCCCATATTTTTGAAAAGCTGAGAAAATTTTCTATATTTTTGAACTTTGTTGATACGACCCTTAGTTGCTGAGATATTGCCATTCAAAGGTTAAAAAACAGGAAAATTCATGTTTTCTAAGTCTCACCCAAACAACCCACCATTTTCTAAGGTCGATATCTCAGACACTAATGGTCCGATTTACAATGTTGGAATATGAAACATTTATGAAATTTTTCGATCCTTTCGAAAAAAAAATTTTCAAAAATTTAAAATCAAGACTAACATTTCAAAAGGGTATAATATTGAATGTTAGGCCCTTTTAAAAATATTTTCAGCTTTTCAAAAATATTTTTTTCAAAGGTGGGCAAACATGGGCACTTATTTAAAAAAATGAATAACTGCGACTTTTTTCAAAAAAGTTACCTAAAAATAGCTTGACTTGAAAACTTGCACTTTATAAAAAAAATCACTGAAGCTCTTTTTGATTGCAAATTCGATTTTACATCGAAAAATGAAGATGAAAGTTTTTTTGCGAACAATATTTCGATTTGTTGAAAAAATCTGTATTGCTTCAAAAAATCATAGCTCGGTCAATGATGTTTTGTCCATTCTGGAAATTTCTGAAAAGTTGGCATACATATCAAGTTGGCAAACATATCAAAAAAAATAAATAAAAATAGTGTTTTTTTTGCAAATCAAGTTTTAGTGACAAAAAGTGAAATTAAAAATCACCAAATTTTTTTTACCGTGTATCATTTTTTTTTTTCATATCCCTACCTACAACTTTGCCGAAGACACCAAATCGATCAAAAAAATCCTTCTAAAGATACACATTTTTTAATTTTCACATTTCACATATCATTTTTGTATGGACAGCTGCCAAATTTGGGTGTGTGTGTGTGTGTGTGCAACCAACCAAACGGGACCACGCGGTCGCTTCTTACAAATTGAGTTGTTTCCATGTATTTTTAGATCTACATTCTATACATGCAAATAACTCGCATAGGCATTTGGAAGGTGTTAGCTCTGCCGAGCTTCGGTGACCCATTTCTACACTGGCTAGCCGAGCGCGAGGTACTTCAGCTTTTATCGACAAGCCCCGCCCTGAAGAACGTTTGGACCAATCGGATTCAAACGTTATTTAGAACTTCCGAACCCTTGTCAAATGGACAAGGACCCAGCGCGTATATAGTTGATAGTAACAGTATTCCTAATTCCAGTCATAGCTCACGAAGTCGCGAAGGCATAGTGGTTAGCATTTTTGCTTACCAATTCAAAGGACGGGGGATCGAACCCCGACTCCGAGCGACTTTGATTTTTCGTTCATGTTCAGAGTTTCAAGATTTATATTTCCTATACTTTCTCGTTGGGAGCAGATGGGAATCGAACCCAGTTCGCTTACAAAGCGAACACCGTGACCAGTAAGCCACGGCCGCTCCTTTTGTATGGACAGCTGCCAAATTTGTATGGAAAATTAAATGAACGAACCAATGCTGCAAAATTGCTTCTTTGGGCATACCGAAGACACCAAAATAGTTTCAGCAGGATTAAAAATACAAAAAATAAAATTAAAGAAAAAATACTGATTCTGTAGAGAACTGCTCCCATACAGCTTCCAAAACAATGCTCTACATTCTAATACCAACATAAAATTATAAAAATTATAAAACTTTCTGTATTTTACGTAGTTTTGGTGATATTTTGTAGTATTCAGGAAGAAACACACTCAGAATGATTCGGAAACTTATAATTTGGATCATTTGAAACATTTTCATAAACTAAATCAATGATTTTATCATCAAGCAAATAAAGTTCTAAAGGAAGGTATCAAATTTTCTGTATTTTACGTAGTTTTGGTAAAATTTTGTAGTACTCAGGAAGAATCACACTCAGAATAATTCGGAAACTTATAATTTAGATCATTTGAAACATTTTCATAAACTAAATCAATGATTTTATCATGAAGCAAATAAAGTTCTAAAGGAAAGTTTCAAATTTTCTGTATTTTACGTAGTTTTGGTAAAATTTTGTAGTACTCAGTAAGAATCACACTCAGAATAATTCGGAAACTTGTAATTTAGATCATTTGAAACATTTTCATAAAATAAATCAATGATTTTATCATGAAGCAAATAAAGTTCTAAAGGAAAGTATCAAATTTTCTGTATTTTACGTAGTTTTGGAAGATTTTTTTAGTATTCAGGAAGAATTACACTCAGAATAATTCGGAAACTTGTAATTTAGATCATTTGAAACATTTTCACAAACTAAATCAATGATTTTATCATGAAGCAAATAAAGTTCTAAAGGAAAGTATCAAATTTTCTGTATTTTACGTAGTTTTGGTAAAATTTTGTAGTACTCAGTAAGAATCACACTCAGAATAATTCGGAAACTTGTAATTTAGATTATTTGAAACATTTTCATAAAATAAATCAATGATTTTATCATGAAGCAAATAAAGTTCTAAAGGAATGTATCAAATTTTCTGTATTTTACGTAGTTTTGGTAAAATTTTGTAGTATTCAGGAAAAAACACACTCAGAATGATTCTGAAACATATAATTTAGATCATTTGAAACATTTTCATAAAAAAATCAATGAAATCAATGATTTTACCATAAAGTTCTAGTCATAAAATGAGACATTTTTATTTTTTCTGTAGTTTTACGTAGTTTTGTGATTTTTTTTTGTTAAAATAATGGAAATTTGAGAAGCTCATCATAATCCTGAGATCATAACGGAAATTTTGATATATAATTTTATGGGTTTTGCTAACATTTTAGCAAAGTTATTGTGTTTTTGCAGCGTAGCAAAAATGTTCCCGCTTGAGTCGTTTTCGGAAATACACGCGGAAAAAAAGTTGCTCCGACTAATTTAGTCGTAGTTATTAGAGGATTGATCAAATCGAGATCTGCAAAGTTCTAGGCTCATCTGGAGATCCGTACAAATCTCTGGAAAAAGGAATCATCCAGATTGGTTGAGTTTTGGCTGAGAACCAGCGAGTTGAAGTTAGCGTTCCAACTTTTTTTCCGCCTTGGTCGTTCGTGTAAGTACGGGATGCCTTGGACGGAGGAGTGTTAATAGGACCGTGGGTTGGGAGATTCCTCAAGTTCATTGGTACGAATACCTTTGCGGTGAAGAGGATTACAACCGTCGCCAGTGTCCGGTAATTGAGACATAACAAGGAATGTAAAATCAAAAAGAGTGTTTTGTTTGAAAAAGATTGATATTAATTTTAACCGATGATCGACAATTAACAATTTACCCGCAGTCGTGAATACTTGCGAATGTTTATAAATAACCGAAACATTGCTCTTGGTTCAGAATGGATCAGATTTTTTTTGTCGGTACGTTTCAGTCTTCACTCTTTTCACACATCTTATTTTTGAGATGAAATCCTGTCAACGTCATCGCGTCATATGGTTTTGTATCACCGTCAAACGCAAATAGATCCAGTTAAGGAACTGGTGCTGTGTGACGAGATTACATAATGCACTCAGCATTGAGTATTTTTAGTGGCTGAGTGGAGAAACTGTTTGACTGTAAACACATGTCATGTCACGTGGGCAAATACAATCGATTCTAAATTGTTTAAGATGCTGTTACACTGAAACCCCGATGGTTTCACACCAATTGTTGTCAAACGAATGGGGTCTCTTTTTAGTTTGACACCCTCTTTACACGGAGCTCACACACACTACCAAACGTTTGGTTTGATAGTAAGTGTGAGTCTTGTGTAAAAAGTGACAGTTCGTCACTTTTTAATTTGACTTTGACCAACCAACGGGGTACAAACTAAAAAAGTGTCAAACAAAAAAGTGACCTTCCACTGGGGGTTGAGTGTATTTAATTAAATACAATTTGATTTTCAAAGTTTCAATGCTTTTTGACTGGACATATTAAGCAAACCAAATTTAAAATGCCTTTGTGCATTGATATTATTTTTTTGAATTAAATTTCATTGCAAAATAAAAACAGAAGGTTTTGGAGAAATAAATGTGAACATTATTATTGCATACTAAAATACTGAAAAAAAAAACAAGATTCAAGAATAGGTGAGTTAATCACTAAACAAAACTGATTCAATTTCCTGAAAAAGAAATTTCATCATAAATAACTTCAACGGTTTTCGACACTTTTCTTCGAAATGTTCTTGTACAATATGTTAGTCATTGATCAACCATTCTTCGAATTTCCTAATTGGGGAATTATTTTCCCCAGCACTTGATGTACGTGTCCCGAGAGGGTTGCACAACATATGTGAGAAAAAGGTTTGAATACGAAATGAGCACTCGTAAATTATCCACGATTTATTTTCATTTCGGTTCCAATACATAAGCCTAATGCCAATTCGTTACGACTAATGGGAAATCGATTTGCTTGCGCTGGTTCGACGATTGCACACGCCCAAACTAGCCGTGGTCCAGTAAATTCCTGTTTCTCAAAATTGCACCAATCAAGGGTGTGTGGCAAGTGTTTTTGAACTTGAATTTCGTAAAGCCAACTTTCCTTCTCGCATGCCCTTTTCCATCGTCGTCGACGCGATCATAATTCACATGGTGTAACGTTTACCAAATTTCAAAAATAAACAAACCAACCTGATGCTTTGGCTAATCACGATACACACTTAACTGGTACGCCCCGATGTATAAATAAATCCCTTTCAGAGGTAAAGATGTATGCTCTGCTGTTTTGATCTTGAAATCGAACATTCACATCGGGAAATTTATAAGACACTTGCCACACATCCTCCCACACCCACTCACACAGACTCGGACACATTCAAAGAATTGCACTTGTTTCGTTGTATCTAGTTGAGGAAACTCTTCGGTTTACCCACCGACCAGCTGCGAGCATCATCATCGTTTCGGCAGATCGCCCATTTTTGGCGAGTTGTGCCATGTGCTGAGTACATAAATTAATAAATCTATAATAATAACCAACCACCAGTTTATGGGGAGCAAAAGGAAGCATTCGATATGGTGAATTAGACGGGTTCTAGCATTGCGTTCTGTTTGTATTTGGTACCTACTTCACAAAAACAAAACGCAATAAGTTCTTTATTTTGATTTTCTATGACCAAAGAAGACATCATGAGATCGTCCAAACAATTTTTACAGCTGAGCATTTCTCTACGAAAACGGTCTTTTTTCTTCAATTTTAATTTTTGTATTTTTTAATCCGGCTGAAACATTTTTGGTACCTTCGGCCATTTTGTATCGTTAGTTTGTCCATATAATTTTCCATACAAATTTGACAGCTGTCGTGAAATTTTCCGATCTATCCGAAAAAAATATTTTAAAATTTTTTAAACCAAAACTAACATTTTAAAAAGGCGTAATATTGAATGTTTCGCCCTTTTGAAATGTTATTCTTGATTTAAAAATTTTAAAAATATTTTTTTTGACAAGATCGGAAAATTTTACGAATATTTCATATTTTAACATTGCAAATCCAACCCATAATTGCTGAGATATCGACACTAGAAAATTGTGGGTTGTTCGGGTGAGACTTGGAAAACATCAATTTTCATGTTTTTAAACCTTTGCATGGCAATATCTCAGCAACTAAGGGTCATATCAACAAAGTTCAAAAAAGCAAAATATAGAGAATTTTCTCAGCGTTTCAAAATATTTTTTTAAAGGTGGGAAAACATGTCAATATCAAAAATGCTCGAGATTGTCCATCTACACGTCCTTCAAGTGCCCCATACTTGAATTAAATGAAATTTTGTTTCATTTTCGAGAAAAACGAAAATTAGTGTCAGAGGTCACTGTGGCTCTTACGGCTTTTTGAAAACTCACCCGAGATGTGCACTTATTTTTAAAAAAATTCAAAAAAGTCACCTAAAAATTAATTTAACTTGAAATCGATGCACTATATCAATTTTTTTTGTCCCGCCCTTGTGGATCAATCGGACCGCGCACTGGACTCACAATCCAGAGGTCGCCGGTTCGAATCCCGCGGCGGGCGCTCTAAAATTCTTTGTGTAAATATGGGTATTCGGCGCCGTCGCTCCGTGCCATACTTTCATACACTTAGGAGCCCAGGGCGGCGAAGTCCTTGTAGATAAAAAGGAAGACACTAGTGGTTGGTACTAGCAATGGTAATCATCAGCTATAAAGTCAACTTCGTTTTTTCATATCAAAATTTCACTAGACTACTTTTTGATTGCAAATTTGATTTTACATGCATGCATACATGATTTTACATGATTTTACTTACAATAATAAAGTGGACAAATTTTTGCGATCAATATTTCGATTTTTTGAAACAATCAGTATTGATTAAAAAATTCATAACTCGGTCAATGATTTTTTGCACATCCTGGAAATTTCTGAAAAGTTGGCATTTGATGTCCTCTAAAATATATTAGAAAATGAAAAAATAAATAAAAATTGTGTTTTTTGCAAATCAAGTTTAAGTGACAAAAAGATAAATAAAAAACCACCAATTTTTTTACCGTGTATCATTTGTTTCCAGTGTTGTCCTTATCCATACCTACATTTTTGCCAAAGACACCAAATCGATCAAAAAATTCCTTCAAAAGATACAGATTTTGAATTTTCATGCATCGTTTTTGTATGGACAGCTGCCAAATTTGTATGGAAAATTATATGGACAAATTAATGATGCAAAATGGATTCTTTGGGCATACTGAAGGCACCAAAAAAGTTTCAGCCGAATTATAAAATACAAAAAAAATCTAATGACCAAAATCTGAGAGAACTGCTCAGCTGTCGATACAAAAAGGCTATTAAAATATTCAAAAATCTGTATCTTGAGAACGGATTTTGTGATCGATTCGGTGGCTTCAGCAAATGTGTAGATCAGTGTTTCTCAACCTTTTGCGTTCCATTCCCCCCTTGGCTTATTTTTAAGAACTTCATCCCCCATTTTTCGTTATTTTCAAGGGTCAAACCTTAAATAATAAATTTTAGGAAAAAACTAATGTCGTTCTTACTAATCAAAGAAACTGGAAGTTGCATAGAATTGTCAAATAATGATTTATGTTTTATTTTTTGTAAATGCGTTTGAAGACATTGAATTTCTATTGAATCCTCATTCCCCCCCTAGAATGGCCAAATTCCCCCCCAGGGGGGAATTCCTCACCGGTTGTGAAACACTGGTTTAGATCTTTTGAGCTGTGGCACAAGTCAAAACTTATTCGGTAGCGTTTAGGGCAGGGGTGTCCAACCTTTTGGCCCTGCGGACCAGATCTGATTTTTCTAAAGCAGAGGCGGGCCGGAATTAATATTTGATAAAAGCTGAAAAAGTAAACGCTTTTTTTTTCAATTTTCTTATGATTCGGTTCTTTTAAAGCAAATACATAAAAGAAATAGTGTTGCAAATATGATTCATATATCTTGATTTTAAAAATGAAAAATAAAGATTACATTAAATTACAATTGGGTTCAAAGGCCGTGTTACGCTCCATACAAATATTTTTAAATTGATGGCAAATTTTATTACGAGGGGTTTGAGGGGGTCCAAAATTAATCCAAATCCAAATTTATAAATAATTATAATAATTATCATAATAAAAAAAAACGCTTCCTCACATCTAATAGGTGCAAAGATACCGGCTCTGAAAGAAAAGCAAACAGGAAAAATAAAAGTATTTTTTATACATCACCAAAATATTGTTGATTTTTTAAGTGCAAGTTAGGCCGTTGCAAATATTTTTCAAAATTTATTTCGCTGATTTTTTTTTTGTAAAATAAATCACCATAGATTTAAGCTGACATAATTTAGAACCAGTCTAATTCAGATCGCCACTTTCATGAGTGCACTGAAATTTATTCATATATACGCTGCTCAAACACCAGACTAGTCAATGCCGTGAGGAAATGCACTCTCGAAACACGATGTTTGCGTTATTTCTGTTGCTAATATCTCTCCGTCGAGAAATTCGATGGAGTAGATCTGTTTGAGAAAGTATTTGCTGGCAAGGGGACGCAGCATCCTTCACTGCACCAAATCCCACCTCCCCCGGAAACGAACCCATCCGTGGCGAGGCAGTTGCATCCCACTTGCATAATATGAGGCCGAGATATGTTCGCGTGCAAAGTGGTTGGATTTGAGACGGATTTTTTTTGTGTTTAGAATTTTTCCCACCCCAATTTTAGTTTCACAGTTTTGGCGGTGGACTTGCCCATGGTCTGTCAGCTGACCTTGGTTGGCTGTCGTGAGTGAGTGAGGAGTGGGCATCACAGAGCATCTTTGAGGATTTTGTTGTACAAATTTAAAATTAAACCCCGAAAGGACCACAAAACCAAAAAGAAGAAATACAATATTGTCATTGGCCGCGATACGAGGCGTTGAAAGTAATTTTTCGTGGGGGGAATTTTGGCTGCATTGTTTTGAATCGGGCATCATTTGTTGTTCGCTGTTTGACATCTTTATGGCTGATATTTTTGTTTGTTTGTATTTGGTTGCCACCCTGCTGTTACTGCTAATGGGAAAATTCAGGGACTATGTCACTGGCCGTATTTTCTAGTCGTTAATTATAACTGTTGGTCTAATGGCTAACAATGCCGGGCGGCCAATGTGTGTTACTAGAACATTGAACACAACTGAACTCTGAAACCGTCATTGATTAGTATGATGAAAATCTCATGAATGAGAAAAATACAATGCTAGTCTTGGTTGAGATAAATTCTAATACTTGTATTTAGTTTTTTTTGTTTCTTTCGACTTTTGATTTTGATCAATCTTTTCGGGGGCCTTGCCTATGACTACAGAAGTGATTTTATAATTATTTTTTTTATAATAATCGAGAAATCTTCAAAACGGTGGTTTTGGGGATTGGCAAGACATAAAAAAAATAGTTACTCAAAATCAGTTTGCGCTAAAGCATTTGAAAATTGTAATATTGACAAGGTTTTACTGGATCAAAAGTTAACACTTCAAAGGTCGCTGGTTCGAATATAGGGTTTTGATGACCCTATATATGTTAATTTGAATTTGCAATCAAAACGTAGTATTGAGAATATTTGAGCCGTTTTGCCTTCCTCACCTTACTGAGGAAAGGCTATAAAATCACTCGAAAAATGAACTTATTAATTCGATTTCGTAGACCCACCTTCACGTATACCTATCGACTCAGAATCATGTTCTGAGCAAATGTCTGTGTGGATGTGTGTAGGTGGGTGGACAAAAAATTGTCATTCGATTATCTCCGGACTGGATGAACGGATTTTGACCGTGTTAGTCTCATTCGATCCGTCTTGAGGTCCCATAGGTCTCTATTTAAATTCAGCAAGTTTAGTTAAGTACTTCAAAAGTTATGCTAAAAAAACGATTTTGGCGTAAGTCCGGAAGATTGTAAAAATGGTGGTTTTTGCAAGATAAACCCTATCAAAAGTTATTAGCAATTAAGTGTTATTTATACACTTTTTGGAGGCCGGATCTCAGATATTTCCAAAAAAAAACTATGTCCGGGTCCATCATGCGACCTGTCGTTAGTTAGATAATCGAAAGATCTTCCAAATTATCCTAGAACATCAAGGATCTGACAACCGTATCAAAAGTTATTAGCACTTAAGTGTTATTTATACACTTTTTGGAGGCCGGATTTCAGATATTGTGATAGAAATATTGTCTGAATCTTCCATGCAAACTATCGTTGAATAGGTTTTTTATCAGACCTTGCCGATGAGCCAGATATATTGAAGGTCTGCGAACCCTATCAAAAGAAATGAGTAATAAAGTTGATTTGTAAAACATGTTAAGGGGGAATGTTGCTATTTTTACTGAATGTATTGACTTTATTAATGTGAGGAAGGCACCAACCACTTAAAGGTGGATTAAGTAACGTTTTTCAAATACATTCACACAAAATTAAAATTAATTGGGTCCTAAAGCGATATGTAAATTTTTATGAACCATGGGTGAAAAACACTAACAAAAACTATTTCTGATAACATTTTTTCAATTTAATGCAAAAAAAAAATTACACGCAGGGATGGAATAATCGCAAAAAAATCTATTTCGCTTGCGAACTTTCTTCAACCGCGAAAGAGAGAGGAGGCAAATCACGCATAAGAAAATCGCTCCCGAAATTCTCCAAGAAAATCAATCTGCTGATGATTTTTTGTGAATTTCCTTGCCAGCACCACTTAAAAATATTTATTTCACTTTGTTTACACACATTGCCCATCAACTAAATGTGACAGGTCATTTTTCGACGTGTGACGTTATACTTGCAAGTGTAGTAGTGAAAAAGATGTTCCACCGAATAATCAAGATGATGACTTTTTTAGGTTCTTTTTACCGATCTTTCGTGCGCGAGAGAGGAGAGCCATGCTCCCTTTGGATTTTTTTCTCTTGATGAGCATTCAAAGATTTTCTATTGATGATGATTATTCCATCGCTGATTACATGACAACATTTTTTCTGTGGATCAACTATAGTCCTTTGGAACGAGCTGTCAAGTAGGACCTTTTATGTCAAGACGGGCCACGAAGTATTTTTTTCAAAATTGGTTTAAAAATCCATGTTTAATCATTTGTGGTCGTACAAAAGGTACTCAGAAAAATAAGCAGCTCGTTCCAAGGAGACCATAGTTGATCCATCTAAAAAATGTTGTCTTGTCATTATTTTTTTGCATTAACATGAAAAAAAAGTGATCAGAAATGGTTTTGATCGTGTTTTTTACCGTTGTACATAAAAATTGATATAGGGGCTTTAGTACCCAATTCAGTGAAAAATCAGCATATCTTGATTTTGCTAAGTTCAAATGAAAACAGCAATATTAAAAAAAATAAACTTAAGAAATCCAAAATAATGTGAGTTTTGCAAAAAGGTCAAACAGATGAAAAACCTACTGAATATCTCTGTTGTGTGTAAATTTTCAAGGCAAAAATAGTGACATCTTGTAGCAAGAGTGCCAATCAACAGAGTAGCCAACACTGCTTATATAGCTTCACGATCGGGTTAAGAGGATGCTACAAATCTGCTTTCATCACAGTCTGTGCTTTCATGTCATATTCATGGCTCATTATGCTTGTAAAACGACACATAAATTAAATCACATTCCCTTCAGTCAGTGTCCACTTAGTGGTCAAATGTGATTCATGAGTTTAGTTTTATCTAGTTTGGATTATCAAATTTCTAATTTTGGATTTTTAATTTGCTTCAAACTTATGCTTCATAAAATAGAGTTTAACAAAATTTCAAACTCTTCATACCATTAGAGCAATTATCTCCTCTACACACAGTCCTTCTGATAACGGCGCGTCGCAGGATAATTTTAGAATTTCTCAAACTGACACGACGCGACCAGAAGAAGACAAGCACGCGTTTCTGTCGTTGTCGTCGTCCTCTGCCAACGTGGAACCGTTTGCGTTGGCCGCAAGTCGACGCTTCGTGATTTCTTATGGGAAGGAATTGTCGCACGTACCGACTCACGACATCACTGCACTTCACGATCACCACAACAAAGTGTTCGTTTGGCACTGGGTTTGCAGGTGATATTTACTGTTGCCACACAGACTTAACCAAATTATTTTGCACCAAACCAGCGAAATTTCGGTTGTATTTATGTGTGACAATGACCGAAACTCGGAATGGCGGGATTTTTGAGATTTTTTTTTTCGGGGGGTGGATTTGTCGTGAGCAGAAAATATCATACGCCACGGCGGGACACGCGAAATTCTGTGGAGCAAACTAATTTTAACGAAAATAAAGAAACACAACCAAAACATACCATAAATATGAAATTATTTCTGAAAAGTGGTAAACTGGCGACGGCTTTTCGGCGGTCACTTAACCTCAAATGTAACAGTACAGAGTGCTGTGCGTGGTTTAAAAAGTAATCAGCCAATCCGTCCTACAGCTGATGAGCAAAATGAATGACGCACAACATGGTACGGTAGATAATACCGACTTAAACTGTGTTATTTGACGCACACCACATGGATTCTAAATACCGGAACGTGATACTACGATTAAGTCATTATACAAATCTTTAAAAAACCATAACAATTAAAGATCGAATAATCTTAAAATGAGAGAAGGTGAGGAACAACAATGAAACTTTCTCCCAAAAGTTCCAAAAGAAAATAAATTATTAAACGTGTTTGCGAGTATTTCACTGTTAACACAATTACAAAGTAATAATTTTGTTCTGTAATTGTGTTTATGTAGAAAAATTAACAGGTCATTTTTCGACATTTGGCGATCCACCTGCAATCCTGCAAATAAAGTATGAAAATTTGAATTTTACCTCGGAATCTCTAATCTCTAATAGTAGTTTATGCAACAAGTTGCAAACAGAGGATTTTTCAGCACGAGTCGTACATTTATCCAACGAGGTTCACCGAGTTGGATAAATACGACGAGTGCTGAAAAAATCAAGTTTTGCAACGAGTACCATACAACATTTTTTGTAATTTCGAAAAACACTCATTGAGTGAAATTTTAAGTCGAATTTTCATGTATTTTGTCAATAAATCGTTTAAATTAAAAAAATGTTGAAAAGTGGTACTTTTCGAAAAAAAGTGCTAAAAAGTTCAACTTTTCAGCACCCATTCGAGTGCTGAAAAGTAGAACTTTTCAGCATTTATTTTGAAAAGTGTTGCTATTCGATTCTGTTATTTTTGGTACAGAAAAGTAGGCTATTTCGTCGTTAAAGAATGACAGGAAAAGTAAGCAGATTCACGACGGAATTGCAAATTTTTTTTATATTTATTGTATTTTTTTTTTATTTTTTATAGATATTTCGTATATGAGAGAGGATCGACACGTTCTCTTTCAAATTACTCTTCTAGTGAGTGTCAAAAGAAACTCTTCTGATGACGGGTTATTGTGTTTTGTTGAGAAAGCTACAAGCTGGAAATTTGAATATACAGTCGACTCTCTGGTTGTCGATCTTCTCAATATCAATATTGCTCCAGCTGTCAATACATTTTTCAGTCCCTTCAAAAACCAACATTGTGAATAGCTTTAAAAAATATATTTGGATTTGGTTTATGGCGAATACAGCGGACCTTCTGGCCGTCGATCATCTCGATATCAATAATGCTCTAGCTGTCAATAAAATGTTCAGTTCTTCAAATAGATTGCATTGATTTACGATGTACCGACAACGAGAGAGTCCACTGTATTTTATTTTAAAATGAGTTGGTTTTCAACATGAGGGAGATGATATATTCTAAATGCATATTTTTAGCTCCAGGAAGCTCAAGTGTTCAAAGTTGGGTATACCAAACATATCATAACAAGTTGGCGAAAAAATGACTGTTATTGAAAAAGTGCTTTTTATATTCGTACAAAAAATTTACTTGGCTGGGGCTGCCTGAGTTTTCCAACCGAGTTCATATTCGCGATTTAAGCGTAGTACAACTACACAAGTAGGTCCTATAATCGTATTTAGATTGCTTATTTTATTACATATAAAGATAACGATTACTTATATGGGCTTAATAAAACTTTGTACATCAACAAATGTTTAAAATGAGTTCTTGAATAATTTGGAAAAAATGGATCACGACCTCTATTGACAGAAAGTTTCATTTGAAAATAAAAAGAAAGAGATCAGAAAAGCTGGATTCAATCCCAGTCAACCCCAGTTGCTTATAAAGTGTTATAAAGGCTTCTACCAGAAAAAAATGCCAGTTTTTTTTTTACGCAAAAAGAAAACAATTTTTCAACAAAATTTTTATATTAGGTCCTATTACAAAAATAGTCTTGATTTGATAATTCAGATTTTGTTTTGTTGAGCTTGAAATTTTTTTTCGACTGTTTGATTTTTTATCATATTGGACCAATAGTTTGCTGAGATATTGACAGTAGAAAATGGGGGAATGTTTGTGTGAAATATAGAAAACTTAAATGTTCCTTTTTTTATCCGCTTTATCTCAGCAATCAGAGGTTTAATCTTCTATGTTTTTAAGAAAAATGTATAGAAATCTTTTTGAACTGTTTTTTAGCTTTTTTATCATTTTTCTTTAATCAAAAATCGAACTGTGAGTGTCTCTATCACGAAAACGTCGGCAAAATTTTTGTCTGTGCGTGTCTATGCTTAAAAAATTGCATGTGTTTTCCTTGAAAACACATAAAAAATCCAAAATTTAGAAGTAAGGATTTTGGGGAATTGATTTCTTTGAACTTTTCCGAAGACACCACACTTATCAGACCATTCCGTAAAAATGTACGAAATGGATCGATTTCGTAGAGAATAGGGTCCTAATGCCCTATGTAAATTTTGATGTACAACGATTAAAAACACGCTTAAAAACAATTTCTGATCACTTTTTGTTTTATTTCACGCATTTTTTCCAAAATTTAATTAAAAATAAATTTTAAATCCTTTGCGGTCGTTCAAAGGGCCATTGTACTAGAAAAAAAAGCTTTATCGTTGTGAACAACAATATCACAAATTTAAGTTTTATTTTAGGACCCAATTGCACACATGTAAATAAGTCGATTTTACTAATACATATTTTTTCAAAAGTTCAAAATCTAGTATAACATTTCAAATGTACTAAAACACACAAATTGTTGTCTTTTTGAAATATTTTTTTTAAGCTTTAATTTTATTCAAATGTTTAGAAAATTTCTTGGAAAACTTCATCAAAATTTAACAATAAAAACATCATTCAACTGATTTTCGAATGATTATTTCATTCCACAGTCAGCTGTGAAAGATAAACATCAACTGTCTCGCAACTGAGTCCAATTGTCTGCCTTGAGTATTTTAAAAAAACGGAGCAATTACGCGTTGAAAAAAATTCGTTAGCCTTGTTGGTCAGAAAATATAGCTTTAAAGATAAAAAATATGCAATTTTCAAATTAAAATTTCTCGATTAAGCGCAAGCCAATTCTAACATTCCATCAAAATAATCATAAAAAAAAACTTTTGGAAATGAAAAAATATTTCCAATAATTGATATTTCAACATTTTGGTTTAATTCTGAGAGCAGATTCTGATTCAACGGACAAAATTAAACAGAAAAACATAGAGTTGGACAATCTTTGAATTTCGTTAGGGTGGTACTGTACACTTTGCCTTTGAAAAATTGTCATTTTCAAATATATGTATCTTGTAGAAAGCTAATAATCCCTTTTCAGCGTTAGCTAAAACTCTCCTTACGAATGAAACATAAAAATTGGCTCGCGCTTTTTCGAGTTATTTGAGATTTATACCTTAAAATGACTGTAAATTTTGACCAATTAATCCGAAATCAACTGTTCCAAAACGAAAATGTTTATTTTGCAAAGTCTCTAAACTTTTCAACCCTGTATTGCTACGTTAAATAAAAAGAGTTTTATGCTTTTGATAAAACTAGTCTTCCCTTTACTAAGCAATGTAATCCAGAAGGGAAAGATCGCCAGTTTTGTTGGTCCAAGCCGTGATTTGAACCCCGATCTTCCGCTCACTTGGCGAAAGCGTTACGGCTTCGTTACGTGGCTCGGTTGCAGCTATGAAATTTAAAATAGGTAGGTAAAATAACAGGAAACCTAAATAATTAAAAAAACACAGTTTTTACCGATGTAATATAATATTTTACATCAGCCAAGCTGTATTTGTTTAATTCTAACATTTTTCCGAAACAACTTCTCGATGTGTAGGTATTTTAGTTTTAATAAAAAATAAATTCCTTACTCAAACTAAACCAAGAGTTCCTGTTTCATTTGAAAAAAAAAGTCATAAAGGTATCTACTGAGCTTCAGCACGAGTGCCGTTTCATATCTAGGTCAGTACTTTATTAAATAGTCACCAGCCAATCTTGGGGTACAGGAAATTGTGTATCCGCTGCTGCTGAATAGCTGAATACCAGAGACGAGATCCTTTCGCCGTGGAGCTAGCCAGAACCATATTTGCCATTGCCATCCGCGACCTCGTAGTCTCGCATTTATATGCAAACAAGAACCCATCAATGATGTAAAAGCTGATTTAGGGTGGTATGTTTTAAAAAGGGTTTTAACAATTACATTTTTTTAAAGAAAATAAAAAATTATTAACTTAAAAAAACCCAAATAAAAAAGGTCACGAGGGTAGTTCTACCCCCCAAGCACACGAAAACACCCCGAAGGGTGGTTCTGTTTACATTCTTCCTTTTCCACAAACACACACACACACACAGCCACGTGCGAGTGTATGAATGTTTGCGCACACAGGGGCGTCGCGACGCCTCCTTCCTTGCTTGCGTAAACTCACCAGATCCCGGTGCAGTTCCTTGCTGATGTGGGGCGTCAGTTTCATGAGCCCGATAAAGATGAAGAACAACCCTAGCAGAATGGAGAGGCTCTTGAGGACGATGGAGCCCATCCGTTGGGTGTTTTGGGCGCTGCTGGTCACCGCCGCCGACGCCGGTCCGGCCGTCGTGGTTGTCATTTTTGCTGTGGTTGGTTTTGGCTACTTTTTTGAGATGTTTTACTTGGCGATTTTTCGGATGCTGCGAGACAGCGAAACCTTAGGTGTTGGTTTTGGTTTTTTGGATGTGTGAACTTTTTGCACTCTTTTGATGATTTTTATTTCTGCTTATTTTGTCACTGTGTGTGTCGCTTTCTTTTGCTACTTGAATTATTCGTATTTTTAAACTAAAAATCACAGAGAAATTTCGTCTGGTTCAGCTTTTTTTCTTTTGCTTCTTTGGCTCTTATGCACTCCTCACTGCCATCATTCTTTTGCTCTTCTCCACATTCTTGTACGGTTGATCGATTTTTTGATTTCGTTACTTATTTTCCTTGCGATGTCGTTTGAATTTTCCCCAAAAACACACACACACACTCTTTTGAGTGCTCTCTTCTTCTCTCCTGGCGACAAATTATCTTCTATCACTTGCAAATAATTGATGACACCAGAGTGAGCCCGAGAAAGAGTGAGAGAACGAGACGAAAAACTGCAGCCTCCTGTGGGCGGCGACAGAGGATGAAAAATTGGGAAAATTTTCGGCAAAAAGGGAAAATTCTGTCCCGCAGACGAACACACACTCGCACAATGACACACGCGCGCACGTCAAAAATAATCGATTTCCTCGGAAAACTGGCGCGCGGGTGCTAGACCAAAGTCCTTTTTCGTCCCTCCTCCGTTTGAGGCTAGGCGTCTTTGGCGCAGTTAGGGTGGTCCTGCCGGAATTCGAGCTGTAGGTCCGCGTGTCGTCGGGGTCGTGTTTCTCGTTCAAAGCTCTACATCACACTGACGGACGTCGACGTCGGAGAGCCACTTGGCAGAAGCCGCGCGCGGAAAACTCACTCACTCTCATCATCACATCATTACAGAATCAGACGGCGGCGGCGTCGCGGCGGCAGGGAAGGTTTTCCGACGACGCTGACCAAGTGAGAGAGATGTTTACTGTGTGTTGTGGGAGAATTGGGAGCGAGAGAGGATGCGAACCGGTCGGTGGTTCTTCCGTTTTCCGGTTTGATGTCCTTGCTGCGTGTTGGTGAGAGTGAATTTTATGGAAAATGAGAGATTTTGAGAGAGAGCTTTTGAGTTTGGCGGGAAATGAAAGAAACGAAAAATGAACCGAAAAGCGAGTGCACGCTTTTGAATCAATTTGAATTTTGAGAAGGTTGAAAAAGCTTTCGTGGCGAATGAAAGAACTACAGATATATAACAGTTTTAAAGGTATGAATGGAGGTTTGTGTCTTGGATAAACTTTTGAGAATTTTTGTTATATTGAACAAGTTATTTTGGAACTTTTTTCGTTTATGGTATTATTATCATGGAACTTTTTGTTGAACTTTTGAAAATTGTTTTATTGTTTGTTGAAATTTATAATTTAGAGTGTGTGGCATTCATTTGGAAAAAAATATAAATGAAAAAGTGAGTTTTCCATACAAAAGCCCATACTGAGTTGAAAAAAGTTACAAAAAAACTCGCAATATTTTACAGCAAACCAATCATTTGTTTATTTTTTTTTATTTTTCATTATAGAGTTTTTCAACCGGCGGCTGGTTCTACTATTTCGTTTTGCGTGATAATTTTGGATTGAGATTTAGCGGCAAAAACAATCAAAGCAGTGCTGTTAAACATACAATTTTGGTGTTTTTTGGAAACATTTAATCGCTCAAATTAATGGCACAAAGGCTGACAATATTTTAAGAAGAAAACAAAACAATTAGATTGGTGTATAATCCCGGGCAGGTGGGAATAACAAAACGAAGGTAATTGCAATAACAAGTTCTGTTAAAATATCTAATTTTGTTATCAGAAAGTCATGATCATCGGTAATGAGAAGAAAAAATAATAACATCTCCAAAACTTAGTCTAACAAATTTTATTCAACAGATTTTACAAAAGAGTAAGACAATAAAAACTCAATGTGTGAAATATGGAAACTCATGAAATCAATCATGTGATATATAAACTCTTAAAAAACAATCATCAGTCATAACCTTATTAGTTATTATTTTTTATTGTTGAATTTTCTTCAACTATGCGAAAATTTTGATCAATTGTTGATAATTCAGTTTGTTATTTTGTTTATTTAGCTAAATACTACGGAAAATCTTTGATCAATATTGTCAAGGACATTGTTTTGGAAATGACATGTGGTCTTAATACTGTATACCAATTTATTAAGTGAAATATTTGAAAGTTGATATTTGAAATTATTGATATACCCTATAAGGAAATCAACAATTTAGTCGAAAATTTTCTAAATGTCCATAACAAAATTTGTTATATTTTTTTTTATTTTACTAAATACTGTCAGAACTATGGGTAAATGTTGACCAATTTTGTCAAGTTAAGTATTTTGAATATACATATATGAATTTTGTAAAGTTTAGTATTTTGATATATGAATTGTGGTTTTTATACCAAACTTGTTTAAAAATTTAAAAAATGAATGTTGATTTTTTAATTATTGAAATACTCCCTGAGGAAATCAACAATTTGTTCGAAAATTTTCTAAGTGTCCATGCAATTCCAGCTCAAATCAAAATTTTTTCTGGTACTTTTGTACCCGACCCTCTCCGATTTCAATGAAACTTTGTAGACATGTTATCCTAGGCCTATATAAGTCATTTTTGTGTATATGGAGCCAATAGTACTCGAGAATAACATTTGAGAAGGGCGTAAGGTATTTAAATATTTTAGTATTTTGCAATTTAAAAATTACTGTATCTCGAAGCCGTTGCATCGTATCAAAAAGCGGTCAAAGACAAACTTGTATGAAATTGGACGGGCTTTCTGATAAAAATACACTGAAACAAAAATACACGCCACTTTTATGTCATTTTTCAATTTTTAAGTTTAAAAGTTAAATTTGAAGGTGATGTCACGATTTTTTCGCTCAAAATTTTGAGGAAATACCTAAGATGTTACCAAAGACTGACGAAAAATGCAGGATGGTATGTCTCTCCTAAAAAAATACAAAAATCATTTACTGAAACTGTTTTTTTGAAAAGTGGTCTAAACGTCAAAATTTTTAAAAACCGGTAGTGGGAATCGATTCCCCATACATAAAAGTCTCCATATTGACCATTGTCCTATGTCCAATCCTTGGGAAGATACAGCGGTTTTATAAATAAAAATGTTGAAAAAACGGGATTTTGGTGGTTTTTGGCATTTTCTATATGACAGATTTGGTTTTTCAGTCTCGTAAATATTTTTACCGGAAAGCTCGTCCAATTTCCCATAATTTCTCATTTTCATTTATAAGCCATGTAATTAAGCTTATATCTGTAAGCCCTTACATCCAATTTAAAAACTGTCAAAGGCAAACTTATGGGAAATTGGACGAGTTTTCCGTTAAAAATATTTACGAGACTGAAAACCCAAGTCTGTCATATATAAATTGTCAAAAACCACCAAAAATTTTTATTTTTAAAACCGCTGTATCTTCCCAATGATTGGGTATAGGACAATGGTCAATACGGAAACTTTTATGTAAAATTGTCTGGAAAATCGATTGCCACTACCGGTTTTAAAAAATTTTGACGTTTAGACCACTTTTCAAAAAACAGTTTTAGTAAATGATTATTTTTTTAGGAGAGACATACCATCCTGCATTTTTCGTTAGTCTTTTGGTATCATCTTAGGCTATTTCCTCAAAAATTTTGAACGAAAAAAAATCGTGACATCACCTTTAAATTAAACTTTGAAACTTAAAGTCAAAAAATCTCATAGATGTGGCGTGTATTTTTGTTTCAGTGTATTTTTTCAGAAAGCCCGTCCAATTTCCTACAAGTTTGTCTTTGACCACTTTTTGATACGACGCAATGGCTTCGAGATACAGTAATTTTTAAATTACAGAATACAAAAATATTTAAATACCTTACGCCCTTCTCAAATGTTATTCTAGAGTACTATTTGCTCCATATGCACAAAAATGGCTTATATAGGCCTAGGATAACATGTCTACAAAGTTTCATTGAAATCGGAGAGGGTCGGGTACTTGAGCTGGAATTGCTCCATAACCCAATTTGTTTTTTTTTATTTGCATGATAAGGCCAGAACTATGGCAAAATTTGAACTAATTTTATCAAGGACATTATTTGGCCATGAAATGTGGTCTCTGTACTTTTTAAAGCGAAAAAAAAAATTTGATTGTTTTAATTATTGATACTGGAATTTCTTTTAATTATTGGTAGATCAATAATTAAATAAATTTAACAGTTTGATCGACAATGTTGTGCATAACGAAATATTGTATTTTTTTATTACTAGAAATTTCAAATATTTTAGTTACTTGGATATTTTGCCTGGTATCTGTAAAATTTTACCTTTTTTTGAATGTTGAGCCAAATTTGTAAGCCGTCAGCCAATGTTTAATGATTTTATTCAGCATTTAAAAATTTGTAATATTTAATTGAAGCCAAGCAATAATATTAAAAAAAATATAATTAGCTAATAATATGAAAACAATATTAAAATCAGTTATTTACCAGCCCAAAAAAAATGTTCTAAGCTTTTTTTTAAATCTTGTTCGAATTTTCGTCTGATTTGTGAATAGTGAGGTTTATTTCGCTTTGGACCACTGGTTTAGACTTTCTTACACTTGCCCCTAATTCCCCTACCTATTTCACAACTCAACATATGAAGTTAAAACTAGTGATTTTTCACGGGAAAAAATTCACTGCACGCCAACTACAAATCACGGGAATTTCACGATAGGTATTCTTCGAGGTACTCTGAAATATACTTAAAATAAACGCAAAAAATGTTACTTTCGAATAATTGTGCACAGGAAAGTTACAGATAAAGTTAGCAGAAGTTCAATGTACAAAATATAACCCCTCGACACAACATATTCATGGAATCACGGCAAAAAATAAACAACCTTAAATTAGAGAAACTTTGTAGTAGTTTCATCGTTTAAATTTACGATTTATCCTTATTTAACTGAAATGTTCAAAAATTGAGGAGCAATTTTACAACAAATTATTTCGATTTTTTTTGGTATTTACGTCATTTCATGGTATTTACCAAATTTCACGGCCAAGTAAAAATTTTACGGATTACGCGGCCTCTGTGAAATCGTGAAAAATCACTAGCCCTATCGATGTTAGTAAATGCCCGAAATTTTCAATTTTATTGGTGGACTTGTGGTGGACTAAAATTCAGTTCTGTCGATTGGAGCGTGTTCACGGAGCATAAACCCATCATACCTTGAGAAAATTGAAGTTGGTGTCAGTAAACAACTTCAAAAATGTCGAGTTGTGTTTCTTCGGCGAAAAAATTTGAAAGTTTGTTAATCATGGGAATAAAAAAAAACATGTTTCATTGTTTTTCTCTTAAAACATTCTTTATTCTTAAGACAATCGATCTTCACCTAAAATGCAACATATTTTTTCATCTTTTTCACTCACTTTTTTTTTATCATTATGCTATCCAATGTTTGTGGCATTTTCAATGAATCGTTTTAAATTTCTACTCGTTCACGACTTTTTATCTTACAAATTACAGAAAAAAATACTCGGAAGATGATAAAATGAAAGTAGAATGCATATGTGTCGTTGGAATGTGTGTGTATTTGGACGGCGGAGCTCACTTTGGACGGTTGCTAGTGGTTCCTGGAGATTCGGGTTTTTCTTATTGTTTCGATTTTTGTTACGGAATTGGAATTGCAATCATGTGCAAACCATGAGATTCGTTATCTAAATATCATCTTCAATTGTCGTCGCCGCTTATCTTATAGCACTACTTTTGTTAAACTTTTATGTTACACTTTTTTTTGTGGAGTTCTTTTATTTTGTTGGATGTTGGCCGAGAAGAATCTAATCCTGCTCGGTGATTGGTAGCGGTATTGCTCTAGTAGTTAAAAATTGCTTCCAAATGTTTCGCACAGCGTTTCGGGAGGGGTGAGTTGGAAGGTTGTGGCCTACGCGGATTCTAATTGGATTTTGCTGGCTGGTCGTTGCGTCGCAGGGCGTGGCCTACTGTTTGTGCGATTTTTTCCCGAGGGGTCCCTAGTACAGGGCTGCCAGCGCGGTCACCAGGAGCAGGAACGTGGACACGGATATCGCTCCGGCATCGCCGCCGTAGTACGTGGTACAGGCCGGTGGACAAACCGGGATGACGGATTCGTACAGTTCGACCTTGGCCTCGTTCTGGCCGAGCTTGTTGGTGGCCTGGCAGGTGTACTCGCCGTACTGGCGCTTCTCGACGGTGATGACTCGCAGCGTGCTGTCGGTGAACTCGTCCGCCGTGGCAAACAGGGAAATGCTGTAGTGCTGGTTGTTGGACAGGTAGACGCCGTCCTTGATCCACACGATGGCCGGCGAGGGGTACGCTTCCACGTGGCACTCCAGATCCATGTCGTACTGGAGGGCCTGGCCGAGACGGGGCCGCGGAACCGTGATGACCGGGGAGAACTCCACCTCGAGGTTAATGTTCCGCCGGTCGCCCTTGCTGACACCGTTGTCCGCCACGCAGTAGTACGTGCCGCGGTCCTCCTTCCGGACCGAGTTGATCTTCATCACGTTTCCGGTGTAGATTGCACCACCTGCAGGAGAAGGACGGAGGAGAAAAAAACAAATTTTAAAATTTATTACCTCACATTATGCGTGTAAGCGTCACATGGCGCACGAAGAGAGAGGAAAAAAAGAGCTGAAGAGTTTTAGGAAAAGTGCTTCCGGTGCAGTAAGGAGTTCTTTTTTGCGGTTTTAAGCGATTTGTCAAACCGTTTTATCTGTTCTATCGGGGCCCGGCGTGGTAGGACAAGGTGTCGGGACAGATGGCGGAAGGTTTCCAATAATGTTATTGTTATGGGGTGGAACGTGCTCATGAATAATGTTACTGCTTTTACTACGAAAGCCCGGTAACAGTTGCTAGATGGGTGTTCCGATAAAAAGGACACATATCTTATCTATAAAACCGCGAAGCGTGAAATTTCCCGAATATAAAAATTTCAAAATGCAGGTACGTCCAAGTAGGCCATTGATTCGCAAACTAACCTCCCACTCCACCCTAACGTTACCATGGAGCGAATGTTTACTTCGATGTAACTTTAAAAAAAGACCGGCCGGCAAAATAAAACTGCCGCATTGACATCAATCACGCGTCGCGACGCGACCGTTTCTTCGGGGGTCACCCCTGCACGTTATGCAACCAGCCCAACATTGCAGTCGATGCGGTAGCGCACCGTAGACCCACGCCACCAGACGCGGGTGGTGATGACAAGCCTCTCCGGTACTCGTCTGACAAAGTCTAGCCATAGCAGGCGTTGATGGCGTGACGATGGGCGCAATTTTGAGTTAACTTTTTGTCGTTTCTTTTTGGGCTTGGAAACAGCATGGGTTTGGGTTGTTTTTCGAGAGAGAGGTAAAGCATAAAAGAGTGCACTTTTTTTCGGGTGGGCCCAGCAGAGGGTGTCATCCCTCTTGTTGAAGTGTAATGGAACCCAGGGTGAAGGGCACAATGAGCACACTCTTGTCGCAGGATGATAACTTGAAAACGGTAATTTATGGGTGCACATGAAATGCGCGTTAAAGAGCTATTCTTTTGTATGAAAAGAGGAAAGTACACATTTTAAAACCATATTCGGTTTGACTAAACATTTTTCAAAAAATGTGTTTTATAATGTTTGGTTTGAATGTTACAAAAAAGGTTCATGGTGGTGCGGGATTTTGATACTTCATTTTTACCATGAAAGCTCTTATTCGGGTTTTTGATTTATTTTAGGGTAAATTAAAAAAATGGTTGGTGTAAGTTAATGAGAAAAGTCACTTTTTGGCCATATTGATCTAATATTTGAAATTTTCTAAGTAAGGTATTTCTGCAAACATCGGACCAGCAAATAAAATTCATGCAAAAGTAAAATGGTTTTAAGCCCTAAAAATTGAACTTTAGATAGATAAGTACTACTAAGTTCAAGAAAGTCAATGCACCATAAAATTATCTTTATTTGGGGTAAAAAACGAACCCCTATTGAAAACTAGAAAATCGATAAAAAAAATCCTTTCTCAAGATACAGATTTTTGGATATTTAAATAGTCTTTTGTATGAACGGATAAACAAATGATGGAAAATGACTTCTTTGGACACAGAAAAAGTACATACAAAATTACAACCAAATCAAAAAAATGCCAAAAAAAAAAATCGTTTCCGGAGTCTCAAATAATTGCTCATTCAAATGTTTTGTGCAATAATTGATGTGTTTTTTCGATACATCTTAGTGCTTTGAAAAATAACAGATTTGTAAAATATAACTTTCTATGAGATTCGGCGTTCTATTGAACATGTCCAGATATCAAAAAAGAGTTTTTTTTATAATTCCATTTCTGTAGCTAATACATTATTGCAGACGTTAGAATTTCATAAAAAAATATCAATTTTTGTGAACATTTGCATTTTAAACACGAACAGATCTTTGTAAATCTTTAAAATAGATTTTGTTACTCATTTATTTTAGATTGTTACATTAATTTTGCTCCTTCATTTAATTAAAGTTATTTTTTATGAAAGAAATTTAATATTTTTAACGGTTTCGGCAGTTTTTGTAAGTTGACACTACTTCGGTAAAATTACTTTCAGTTTATTCAACATTTGAATTCAAATCACACATTTTATTGCAATATGTATCATTTCAAAATCAAATCCTTGCTTGATTATCAATCTAAATCACCCCTAATAACCGTGCCCGTTTTGCTTTGTCCCCGGGTGCAACCCTCTCGACCCCCCCATAAAATAACCGATTCATTGCCATAACGAATAGCTAATTTCGTCCCCCGGACCGGAAGTAGCCATTTACGTTCCGCACATTGCGCCTCGTGCCGTCTCTTTCCCTCTCACACATGCCCCAGACCAACCCCGTGCGCTTCGATTTCAAGTTCGAAAGGGTAACAATGCATCATAAAAATATATACTTTTTTAAAAACAAAATTGGAGAGAAGCGAAAAATGTCGTTCACGTTCCCTCCTCCTTTCAACGGGCAATTTAGCTTCCTTCCTGCCTTCCTGGATCTGAATCTCTTTTCATCAACACACACACACTGCTCTCTAATTGCCAGGTTTCAAACAACCCATTCATCTGTGCCGTGCTCTCGTGATTCCGCCGAACCGTATTAGTTACACAGAGAGTGATGTTAAAATTTGAGGAAGGGGTCCTGACGAAGGACCTCTCACTGGGAGTTTGGTGCTGCCGCGGCAATTAGCATATTTTCACGTGTATTGAGCCGTGACGAATCACGCTGATTAGCACCTTTTCAATCGTTGAGTGAATCGTCGTTTTTAAAGGGGGTAAATTGTTATTGTTGCGCTGAAATTGAGCAGAGACATCTGGTGGGGAAAACGGGGAAACGCCTGAAGGGCGACTATGTTGGTGCAGTTTTGTAACAGTTTCACTCAACGGTTTAAACTTCACCACACCACATTTGTTAAACCTTCAAGTGAAAGGGAAGCTAAACCCGAAATGCAAACGATGGGCTTAATCAGCTGGATGAGAGACATGTGACATAATCCACTTACTGAGTTTCAATTGACTGTAGCTTTAGCCAGTTTCTGGGCCAGGGCATTTATGTAAATCGCATTTGATCGTCCCGATCCCCTCTCTATCTCTCTATGCGCAGCTTGTTTCCCAATTGAAATTTT
Organism: Culex quinquefasciatus; assembly: GCF_015732765.1. Taxonomy (NCBI): domain Eukaryota; kingdom Metazoa; phylum Arthropoda; class Insecta; order Diptera; family Culicidae; genus Culex; species Culex quinquefasciatus. The sequence continues at coordinate 187,178,317 of NC_051863.1, read as the reverse complement.
TCGGGAAAGTGCCAGCTGAAAAAGCAGCAGCAGCACCGCAACACAGACCCGTCTTGCCATTCAAACTCAAAAGTCTGTTACAATTTCCGGGACCCTGCCTTTTGTGACCAGACTTAATCTACTTATAGCGTAACCTCAGACACAAAACAACCACCGATCCCTTCGGGTTTTTGAGCGGTCCCTCTGCCAGAGAGTCCCACAGATCGGAGCAAAATTATCACACTCTCGGTGAAAATTTTCTGCCGAGCAGAAATTTTGGTAACCATCTGATGTTTTGTTGGGCATTAATTTTATGCCTATTTAAGTCAAGGCAAAACTATTTTTTTTTTGTCTAGGATGGCAAACCGAAAAGAAAAAAAACGAAATAACTGTTATTATAACTGCATTATCCTGATTGCGATCCCTTCGAGGGTTGATCCACTTATAGGAATGATTTTCTCTGTTTTGCCGGTAGAAAATTACTGGGCTGTGTGTAAGAGATACATAGATCCGATACCGATCTATGGCGTGGATAAATTGGAACTAAAATACGGTACGAATGTGACTAGTTTTGTGCCCAAACAGGGAGTGTTCAACGGAAGGTGTGTTGGGAGGATTTCTCATTTAATTAATTGTTACTTGGGAGGCTTAGCTCGAGTTTTCTCTAAATAAAAAAATTGTAGGTAATTAAATTTAATCCAGGTTCTTTTAGAATTACTCAAAATGTATCAAAACATCTTCACAATTCCCAACAGCTACGTTTTTTACACATCGATATTTTTTGTTAAGTCAATCACGACAAGTTTTAAAATCTAATTTTGATTTACGAATGAACAACAACTCTTGCTCAAATCATATCTAATGAAAGCTTTTGCTGATAGCACATGAAAGGACTACAAGGTATTACAGTTTTTGTAATTTCAGATAGTTGGCAAACGATGTTTTTATGTTGTATTTTTTGATTTGGTGAAAACTTCGAACTCACCTTTGGAATGTTTGTTTTTTTTTTCAAAAAAGGCACTTTTCATCATCCAATTTTTCGAAAAAGAAAATGTTTATTTTTCAGAGCTCAAAATGTTCTCCGAACACCTTTGAGTTGCTATTTTTGTTGATAGATTTTTGAGGGTTTGCTCTGATGCTTTTTTTAAAATTAGTAAAATGCGATGTTTGACACATAAAAGTTTAAAGAGAAAAAAATCCTAAAAATATTTCAGAAAATATAGATTTTTTAAAATACCGTTTTTGTGAATTAACCTAATTTGCAATCAAACCAAAAGATGCCACTAACAATTTCGAAAAAAAAACAAAACTTCGGAGAATCCAATTTCCACTTAAATTTGAGATCTCGACCACTGTGCATTGGTTTCTCCATACAAATGTCTGGGCTGTTCATACAAAAGTGCTATGAGAATATATTCGAAAAGCTGTATCTTGAGAAAGGATTTCCTGATCGATATAGTGTCTTGAACTAAGTTATACGTCATGAGCTGGACTAGTTACACAGAAAAACTTTTTCTTAAGTTGGCGTTTATCACAAAAACTTGATTTAGCGAAATTTGTTAGTTAAAACTGTATCCCAGTCACGAAATATTCTAGCAGAGCTGGTTCTGCCAGAATCCTGCTAGAACGGTGGAACATTTCTGCTAGAATGCTGTAAGAATATCCAGCTCTGTGAGAACTCTGCTAGAATCCTGCTAGAACGTCGTGACTGGGATGGTGTAATCTGTCACCGTTTTCACATCAGTTCAAACTGTCAAAATTGCACCAGCGTTTCAAGGCATTCAAGGCTCATGGCATGCAAGATTTTCAATTCAAAGTATTATTTTTTTCAGTGTTTTTATGAACGTTGTTGATCTTTTGATAGTTCTGAGTTATCAGTTTTATTTATTACGAATTTTTAAAACTGTTTATATGTGCTTAAACAATAAAATTGTTTCAACATTTTTTTATGTTGAATTTTGAAAAAGCCTTTGACAAAATCAAGGCGAATTTTGGGGTTCTACCAGTTTCAAAATGACTCCGATCTGTTTGAAATGTGGTTTGTGTTTTAAGTTTGAAGTTTAAAAATATTCACACGACAGACTATTACGAATCTAGCATACCACGATTACTTTAACCATAACAGACAGTTCACACCGCCTATGTTAAAATTGTGTTAGTGTTGTGAATTTGTGATGTAGAATTTAATTGTCTGTTTTAAATATTTTTTGCAATTTATTTGTGAAACTACGGAACGGCGTAAAAGTACTTCACCAAAAATAGCAGAATCGAAAGAATTTTTCTAAAAACTTCAATGAAAATAGAAGTTTAATCAACTGAAAATAATCTGAAAATCATTTTTTCAGCTTTGATAATCATTTTTAACATGTTTGGGCTCATCTACAAATATTTTGAATTTTGATGAAATCGAATATACACTACCGCAAAAACAGAACCATAAAAACCTTTTTTCGGCAAAAAATTGTAAATGCTTAGAAATGTTGGAAACTAATTACATATTCGACAGTAACTGGCGACAATAAAAAAAAAATGTCATCAGGGATATCCTATGGCTCGATTCTTAGCTAAACATAAGTAACTGTGCAACTTGACTGTTAATGTGATGAAAAAAATTTCTTTTCATGCTAAAACGCCTTCTTTAAATCGCTTATAACTCGTCAGGGTTAACTTGGATCGTTTCGCGGACTTCGATAAAGATAAATACCATCGATTTTGGTCAAGATCGAAGGACATAAACTTCAAAAAATATTTGCGGCGGCCTAATTATTTTTAAAACACAGCCTGGGCTACATTGCGTTGGTTCTAAAGATGGTATTTGAGCCTGTTTTCAGAATTTTTGATTATTTTACCTACAAATTTGAAAATATTTATTTGAAATTTGTATGGAAGAATGGATGATAAAAAAAAGCTTATTTGGCATAAAAACAGCAAACCAAAAAAAAAAAAAAAAAACATCGTTTCTGACGCCTAATCGAATTGCCATTTTAGTAAAGTTCTAACCAGTGATCCCCGTGCACCGCGTTCAACCGCGTTCTCTGTTTTCTGTACTCGATCAAACACCAGCACCGCGTGTGCACGCGTACAAGCAAACCTAAACTCTGCCGTGTACAGTCTGTACGCGCACACGAACCTCGAGTTTAAAACCGAACCTTGCACCCCGGGTACAAACCCCGTGCAAGCCGACGACGCAGAAAAGAGACAAAAATAGTTCCCTCACGCTCCTTCCGTGTTTCATTCTCCGCTGCAGTCACACTACAGTGTTTGCCACAGAGAGAGTGAGAAGCAGTCATTTTTTCGTCTCTTTACACGCTCTTCGCTCGCACGGCGTTGCACCCGAGGTGTGCACCCCGTGTTTACACCGCGTGTAAACTTGAGTGCGCCGTGCGGGGAGAACTCGAACATGGCAGCCTGGTGTGTTTGAGGTTCATCTGCACTGAAAACTTGTACGGCGTGTACGGCGTGCGCGCGTTTCGGGAAGACTGGTTCTAACACATATGATTAATTAGACTGTGTAAGAAGTTATTTATAGCATAATTTTAGCTTTTATCTTTGAAAATTTTGATAAAAATTTCTGCAAAGGCGATATTGACAAGAATGCAATCTGTGAAAAATGTAAATTCAAAAAGAATTACAAGAACCGTCCTTGAAAGACTAGTAATTTTCAAAATTATGTTGCAGATGGAAAGCAATGCACTACTTTAAACTTTTACAAAATTACTTTTTAAAAGTTTGGCTGCAATGCTGATCCAATCATGTGTAATTTAAAACATTAACCAAGATTTCGTTCCGTGATTCGCCCCAATTACCTGCCAACGACAGCCGCATGTACTCGTTCACGCACCCATCTTGATAAAGGCGGTGTCCCAGCTTAAACTGCTCGTAAACAACGCCAAGCTGGCCACACCACCTTTTCCGCGCCTAAAGTGTCCCCTTAAACGTGACCATTAGCGCGCGCACTCTTTTCATTAAGTTGGGCGGTCCTGATGGCCCAAACCTCAAAACTTTGTAGTAATTTCACGCTTCGAGTCTCCCCTTAGTTTGGCTAGAATCCCTCCTAGGAATGCCCAGCATTCCCGAAGGGTCCCGCCACCACTAATTAGAAATTATCTAAATTGGCGACGACGCGTCCACGGGACTAGTTAACTTTTCGACGTTTCCTGGAGTAGGGTTGGAGTTTAGGAAAAATCCAAGAAATTTTAATTTTAGATTCGCGTGACTACCAAACACACAACACAAACAAGGGGTTTAACATGTTTCCAAAGGGGGCGACGACGACGTACACGCATAAACAAAATCGTGCGGGTGGCAGCCAAACGTCATAAACCACGCGCGTCGGCTACTGTCTAGCCCCTTGGGCGCCTTCTTTTTTTTCGGGGCATTTCTTACAAAAAGCACCTTTTGCAACCCCCGTTTTGGTTTCGAAACGGTTGTTTTTTCGGCGTTTAATATACGGGAAAGCCCGAAGCAAATATATGCATGTTAATTTGTTTATTTGATAGACAGCTATCCCCGGCGGCCCAAACAAAATGCCATAAAACAATAACAATCGTATCAAAACGACTAAGCGGAAAAGTTGTAAATTTGTCGTTGTTATTAAGGGCACGCCGGACGCGAAAGCAATTTTCTGGGGAGAGAAATGGTGTGAGGTTAGGTTAGGGCCCTTTTGCGTTTGGTTTTGTGGTTTGCGGCCCAATCGAAAATCCCTCGACTGGTTTTAATGGCACAATTTTGAGAGTGAGTGTGCAATTCCACCATCGAAACCAGCAAAGGTGAAAATCGGGAGGAAAGGTAGAATAAAATTCTTCCAATTAACGGTGCATTGTGCTTCGATGTCATAATTCCTTGTTGGCTGTATTTGCTCTGTTTTTTTTTTTGTTGATGGAACACCGAAATAGAGACGGTTTATGTTTATAGATTTGGAAGTTTTGAAAAGACGCACGCCGAGGGGAATTTCACACTAGAGTGATAACGAACAAATGCTTTCCATCAGAAAAAAAACGAACAAAACGAACAATTTTCTCCTGATGTATTTTCTCAGTGCCTCCCTAACATAACCTCTATTTTGCGCGACCGGTCATCCGGCGAAGATCTGTTCCCCGGTGGTAAGCCCTTGAAATAATATTTGGACTAAAACTGCACCGTAACTGCATTCGTTGCAGCATGAAATAAAGCAAAACTCAAGCCCCGTGACAAATTTGGTCTGGACGCCATTGCTTTTAGTTTAGCCGCGCAGCGGCTGTCAGTTTTGGCTCGTTAAAAGACGACTGGCCGCACTGCCTGGCCGCCTCTTGCTACTGGTCTCATTTAAATTTGTTATTACTTCAAGGAACAAATAAGCGCGGCAACTGAAATTAGAATACAATGACCGCGGGTGGGAAAAAGTGTTGGGCGGAGGAGTACGCATCAGAAAAATAAAACTTTTTTCTCGGAGTGCAATAAAAGTGTGTGGAACTAGCTTGGGAACAGTGACACAAATCATGCGGGTTTGTTGATGACACGTGACGTTTGACTTGGTAATAGAAGTTTTAATAAATTTCGATGGGTTTGACAATCTAAATTGGATTAACTTTTTGGCTTTTGCAAGGAATGTTTTCCCCTTGGTTTAGAATGACATCAAATTTCGCTCGGGCAGCATTCATGCCTTCAGTGTATAATATATTTATTGTTTGCACTAAATGCATTTAAGCAACTTAACTTTGTTTTTGAAAAGACAAATTTAGCGTGAAATACAAAGTAAAACTACAAAGCATTCCTATTTGTTGCTCAAACTCAAAATCTAAATTAATATTTTTCCTCTTGAACAACAACTTCCTGCACCCAAAAAAAAGTGGGGTCATCAAGAAAGGCCCAACTAATTAACTGTTCCCGATAATTTCGTGTTAATTCCACACCTTTTTTTTGTTGTTGCTTCCCTTGAATCCTCTCCCAATCACATATCCAGGTGCGATAAAGTTCCACCTTCTAGACGCATTTCTTTATCGAAAATTAAAAACGTTCTAACTTTCACCTTGCCCAGCCATCCCCCTTATTTGGTTGGTTCTGGTCCGTCGGATAACAAATTTATGGCTTGTTTTCATTTTGAGCGTTCTTTTTGCTGGCCGCGTCATTTCTGTTTGACCCACCCCGAAGAAGGGTTCATAATTATTAATTTTGGTTTCTCTTTTATTAAAAAATATAACTTTATTGAAATTCGTTTTTAATTAAATAAGTTTTAGGATATGATTAAAACCTTTCACAAAAAAGACACACAAAAATAAATTGTTTAAAACGTTTCATGACATAAAGTTAAATTGCCAAAATACATAGTTGAAATTTTCGAAATGTTTTGATTTTTTTTAGGGTTATAAAGCTATGGTTTTTTGACAAAAATTTAAAAAAAATTAAAATATAGTCAAACTAAGTTTCAAAAATCTATTTCAGATGCAAAATTTAATTAGCATTCGAAAATGATTACATACTTTTTTTTATATAAAATGCACCTTTTAAAAGTAATAGGCGAGAAATGATGAAAAAATTGTATAACTAGTATAAGTATAACTGGTATAAGTAGTGTGTATTTTTATTTCAGTGTATTTTTCGGGATTGCCTCCAAAGGCCGAAACTCAGAAGGCAGAATCTCGGAAGGCCAAAATTCAAAAGGCCGAATTTTGTATTTTGCTCAGAAGGCAAAACGACTCAAAAGGCTGAATGTCTCGAAAGGCAGAATATAGGGGAACAGCATCTAATTCCAGCGTGCCTCTAATGTTGGCAGGTCAGAACTTTGACATTGAATTTAAGCTAATTAGAAGCGTTTTCTACTGAAATCGAATGATAAATAGCTCAATAAGAAGTTTTGCAAAATTAGTTGTTTAAACAGTGAAAATCAGCCAATTGGATGGAGTTAGGAGCGAGTGCTTAACCTGGTAAACATACGAGAATTTCCCCTATGTGGAATTCAGAATTTTCTTCACATTTTTACGATTTTCATTGATTATGATGTTCAAAGATTCAGTAAACTAACAAACTGTTTTTTGTAATTTTAGGCGAAATAAGTACATAATGAGTACATTCTGTTTCTCTTTACCAATCATATTGTTACCATGCATACAAGTGAGTAGAGTAGAATGAATTAAAGTATTTCAAAAGTTGTGGTTTGGTTGAGCGTTTTAGCAGAATGCATTACTGTGAATACAAAGAGACGAGTTGTTCCTTTTAATTCCGCTATATATTTTTAATATCTTGACAGATACGTATTTCGTCTACTACTTGCAGACTTCATCAGTGTTCTGTTCTCGAGTCGAGAACAGAACACTGATGAAGTCTGCAAGTAGTAGACGAAATACGTATCTGTCAAGATATTAAAAATATATAGCGGAATTAAAAGGAACAACTCGTCTCTTTGCATTCACATTTCAAAAGTGTTTCAGTCTTGTTGTTTATTGAATTATGGTGACGATAACTGAAATTTAATAATTCATAATACATGAATTTAAATTATTGCAATAAATTACTAAATAAATTTTTACAGTTTCTATTTATTTGCCGCAAAAAGCAAATAAATAGAAACTTTATAAATTTAGTTAGAAGCAATCCTAGATAGTAATGCCTTCTTTATTTCGAAACCAATTTTTGTTACACAACTATGGTTTGTAAAAATAATAATGCCTTATGAGATTCGTAATTTTGAGCATTCCGCCTTTTGGGATTCGGCCTTATCACAATTCTGCCTGTTGAGTAATTCGGCCTTTTGAATTTCGGCCTTTCGGGATTCGGCCTTTTGAGATTCGGCCTTTCGTAGGAGAACCATTTTTCCAGAATGCCCGTAAATTTCCTAAATATTTATTTTTGACCACTTTTTGGAGCTTACGCTCTTCTCAAATACCATTGTCGAAGGCTACTGTCTCCATATACACATAAACGGTTTCTATGATATCGAAGAGAGTTGAGTATAACCGATTCTCTATTTGGCATGGAATTGCTCTATAAGAGTGTTTTTTTTTCGAAAAATGTGTAGTTTTTTAACATTTGAAAATACTTTATGAAGAGAAAGCACCCCGCGATTTCTTCGAAAAGCTTATAAATTTTCTTACAATTTCTTGACTTCGTCGATTGGACTGCGGGTTCCTGAGAAACAGTGAAATTTTCTACAAAAACAATAATTTCGATATTTAAAAATCAAGCCCAATATTTGAAATTGTCCATGTTTTTTTTTGGTTTTTAATGTTACTCTTTTTTCCTAATATTTTTTAAGAAGGGAGCACAACAATTACAATAAAGTTTAATTTTTTACCATTCGCAATCGAACCAATAATAGTTTCCGAGAATCGCGGTTTGAAAAATTAAGGCATATTAGATGGCACTGACAATCAGATTCAGAATTACGAATTTTAGAAATTGAACACTCCTCAGTTTTTTGTTCTGTGTCGAAATTGTGAAAAAAGTCCTAGACAATTTGCCTCACAAGCCAACTTTTCGATTGACTTGCACCCATTCCTTAAGAAGTCATTAGACTATGGCAAACCATATCGCAATCCATGGCCGATAATATGACAAACTAGGTAGACAAAATCATAATAAAAACACTCCAAAAACAAACTTAAAGTAAGGAGGGGAACTGAAATATTGTATTGCGCGTATTCCCGAAAAAGACACGCGGCATTTCAGCCTCGAAACGACGCGCCGCCCTTTCGGCAAATGCGTGTTTGTTTTTGTTGATCTTTTTCCTCGAATCGCATGGCATTGTTGCCGGGTAAGTTTTTTATTGCACCAAAAGTGCAGAAAATCGCTGGCAACAATGTCTGCAGCACATTCTGAAATGCCGCGCGGCGTGTACCTTCGAGAGAAACGGACAATAGTGTAAAAGTTGTCTGTAAACAAGCTTTAAGGGAAAGAATATGGCTGACCAGGTAAACTGTCAAACGCCAAAAAGTTGTGTGGCTTGTTTGTTTGAAGACACAAATAATTCACAAATAATCCGGACCAGAATTCAACCATTTTGGCGCCAGAACAAGAAAATCCCCCAAAGCAATCTCAATTCTCTTCCCACGTTTACCTAAGTCAAATTTGGTGTAATCTTCTGTGGCAATAAAACTATGGCTCCCATCCCAAGGCTCAGCAGCAAAGATTCTATCGCAGGCAATAACAATTTTTATTTTAGCACCCTCGACTGCATTTCAGATCGTATATACGACTTTCAACGTGTTGATTTAATTCAGCTAGCAGCATTTCTCTGGAGATTTCCCACTTGCATCGAGCGAAAGCCTCAATTAATAACCATTTAGTAATTTAAATAAATTTCAAACCTGTCAGAAGCGAGAAATTCAAGCGAGCGGGAGATAATCGTTCGCATTTCCTTTCCTGAGGTCTCCCGAGAATGCAAGGTCTCCGAACACTTCTCGGGCTTCACGCAGCCCCCTGTTTTTTTTCAAGGGTCTTCGTCTTCGGAGGTAACAGGTACCTCGGGTGAAAGCAGATTGCATGCATCTGGTGCTGTAATTTGTTGTGTTGTTCTTTCTTCACCGTCTAGACAAAGGTTTAGGGCGAAGAAATTTTGAAGAAGTGATCCATCTTTTCGTCCTCTTTTTTTGACGTTATTTTCCGAGGTCCTAAACAAATCGCAGTGTATTTTTGAAGGGAAGGAGGATCCGCTTTTATGGCGGCCGTAAACGGACCTGTTGCTGTCTAAGGCAAACAATGCAGGACGATGAGTTTTACGACAGCTCAACAGAAATGTTTACTTTCAATTCCACAAATAAAGACGGGTAGGATTCTGCAAAATCCTAACAATTGTTAGAGGAGAGAGTTCGAGCCGACAGAAAGCATGGCAAATTCGTTCGTTTAAGTGCAATCAATTTTCATTTGATCGGCCAACCTCCAGTGCGATCTCCAAACGACGATTAAACAGCAGTGAAATTATGTCACATCAACCGACATCGAGCAAAAAAAACATAATTTAATTGATACAATTAACGGACCAAGCGACTTAGTGCCAGCTGACACTCTGCTTCGCGTCAGATATCACCAAAACGGGGCTAGACGCGATGACCACGATAACTTGAAATTGTTTGTAGTTATCGTGTCATGTTCTGCTCACGCAGATGTCCGGCTCAGAATTTAATTGATGAAAAGTTGGTCGGTTTCCATTCGTTCGCTGCGCGCACCCATTGTGGTTGAATCGATCAATCCAAGCTGACAAATTGCTGGTCGAACTAAACCGGGAACTTTTCAGTGTATCAACTTGCTGCCCATTTTCTAAATCCAAGTGACCACCCTGTTTTTTTTTTCTCATCGCACAGAAATTGCAATTCCGCGCGGTTTCCGAACTCACTCAATTAGTCTACGATCAACAATACACCAGATCGTGGACACGGAGCAGAGAACCCGCAAGAAAGTAGCCTCAGATTAGTTTGCCATTGATCGTGCAGCACAGTTCACCGAGAGAGAAAGAGTCATCGACCTAGCAAGTCTGTATAGTAGGCCGGTTGCTGATGATCATGGCTAGCCGCCGCGCGCGATTGGACACGGCGTTCCACACGGGGCTTTGTCCGACCTGCCAACCAACGGTAGAACCGCTCGATAGACCCTTGATGCTGATGCATCGCAGCAGGCCATCTTCGGCTGGGACAAAACTAATCGATTCTTCTTCAGCTCGGATGAGCGATGAAATTTTCTGGACGCGCCAAGCCTACTTTGTTCAGGGATCGTAGGAATGCCCACAAAAAATGCCTACTTGGATGCGGCATTCCCGTTATCACCTGGGTTAGGACCCGGGCGAGAAAAATATTATTTATTGCGCCATTCAGCTGGGATTTGGGGGACCGAGCCGTAATTAATAACTCACCAGGGTCCGGCACTCCTACGCAGGTTGGTGAACTCTGGTCACGTGTCACATGATCATCTCGATTTCTCGAAATAAAAACAAATTTCTTCTACCGAATCGTTCCGGGTAGTACGGTAGTCCGGGGCAGTGTTTACAGTTCGGTTCCTGGAAAGCCTTCGGCTACGCGTTTGAAATCAAAACACGCGGGATCGTTTCTTGGTACAACGATCGCGACCGTTTCCGAACCGGTTTTCCCACCGATGGCGGTCACGACTTTGGACGGCTTGGCGTTGTTGTTGTTTGAACGCGAGGAAAGTGTGCGTTTAGATTTCCTTGTTAGCACTCAGTTTTAGTACAGAGTTGCAGTTTACTTAATTTTTGACTAGCGCGTTCAAAACAAATCTAGGGGTATTTTTTTTAGACGTTCTTATATTTGGAATTACAAGCATCTATTAGACCCTTCAGCAAAAAAAAATTAAGAAAAAAAAAAACGCTGGAAATGTTTTATTTTCCTTTTTTTATTCTTTATTATTTTTAATTTCCTTGGACTTTAGCGTTTTGATCCAAATATTATTCACTGGATGGCAAAGATTAGGGCGTCCAAATTTCCCGGGAAACGGGAAAAATATTTTTGGAATCCCGGGAATTCCCGGGAAATTTATGAAACAGTAATAAAATCTATGTTTTCGCTTAAAGGGAATTAAAATAAGTTTTTTTGTTTTTTGTTGTGGTTTGGATTTGAAATGAACTACAAATTGATTCAAATTAAACAAGCTTATATAAATACATTCCTTTTTTATATGGCATGATCAGAAAAGCTTGAAAAATTTATTTGAAAATATCTTACAAAAAGAGACGACAACAAATAAAATAACAACAGTTAAGTAAAATTTTATATAAGTTTCGATATGTTTTGAATTTGAATAAACGCCTTTTGAAAGAAATTTTTACAAACATCCATGTGTTAATTAAATTCACCGTTAAAATTGAAAAAGAAAAGAATAAATAAAATACTTATTGATACTTGCAATTAAAAGTAAAACTTTTACAAAAAAAAAACTTTAGCAAGAAACATATTTTATAAATAATCTTTGAGTTTCTTCCGACAACTAGGAAAAAACAGGAATACAGTCTGAATACGTAAGTAGATTTAAGAGCAATAAATATAAAACTCGGTGTTCTGTGAAATTGTTTTGTTCTGTTCCTGTTTTAACCAAAGTTTTTCAAAACATTATGCAAAAAATGGTTAAGTATGTGGCTTAATTCGTTTCATTTGTTCTGACTTGCCCCACATGGCAGTGTTTGATGAAAAACAATTTGATTTGATTTTTTTTTTATTTTAAATCATAAATATACCTAGATATCTCAATCTTTTTTTGAAACGCTAGGCATTTTGCAGATCGGTAAACTAACATTTCAACAGTTTTCCCTAATACACCAAATCATGCTGATTTATGCCGAATACAAATTATAATGCTCTAAAATTATTGTCTATTATGAGGTATTCAACTGTTCATCTATTTCCACAACCAAATCTGAATTTCCAGACTAAACATTGTTTTTTTTTTTTTAATTTTGGGAATTCCCGGGACATATTCTGAAAAATCCCGGGTTTCGTGAATTCCCGGTTTCGGAAAAATCCCGGGAATTTTGTCCCGGGATGGACGCACTAGCAAAGATTGAAAAATAGAAAAAAGTACAATCACTTCAAAAAAATCTTTTGCAATATTTGATATAAAAGCCGATTTTTGTAGTAAGCATTTCTGCGCTTTTAAAATAGGCTTTTATTTATCTTTTTTTAGTTAGTTTAGATAAAACTTTGTCTATTCTCTATGCTAACACACATATATTTTTTTTTACCGAATTCGGTAGTTGAAAAATTGGGAAAGTTTAGATCTCTAAACATCTGATTCGAGCGACATACACTGAAAAAATATGTGAATTAACTCGACACGGAAAAATGAATCACATATTAACTCACAATCACACGTAAAATCATGTTTTTACGTATTTTTTGTTGTAAATTTACATCAGATTGCACTTAAATTTAAATGATTGATGCACGTCACGTCATCATTAATTATGTAACATTCGGAAATATTGTTTTTGAGTGTAAGAACGGACTGTCAATGGAATTATTTTATTGTTTTGTTTAAACGTAATTGCAATTGAGTACTAAAGCCCTATGTCAATTTGTATGTACAACGGTAAAAAACACGATTAAAAACCATTTCTGATCACTTTTTTTTCATTTTAATGCAAATATTTTTTTTGACAAGACAACATTTATTTTTTAAACATTAAAAATTGAGTCAACAAATAATTTTAATTTTAGTTTTTAATGTTAAATAAAATTTACAATCAAAAAGTACTTCAGTTAAATTTTGATTAGGGGTACCGTTTTCATGTGACATGTAACTTTTTTTTAAAGCCGTAGTTTTTCAATTCTTTTTAAATAGTGCCCAGCTGAGAAAATTTGAACCTTGTGAAATTTTCTGATAAAAAAATAACATTTTGAAATCATAACTAACTTTTCAAAAGGGCTTAATATTGTGTTTTTTTTTATTTTAGTTTTGTTTTTTTTTAAATATGTTGACCGTTTATTCCAATTTTCTTAAAATTACCATATTTAAAAAAAAACATATTTTCAATAAACATAATATGTATCATATTTTCTGAAATGATGGCATTTTACATGGAAAAAATAAATAAAATAGTGTTTTCTGGAAATCGTTTTCAAGTACATAACAATAAGTGATTTGGAAAACCAGGAAATTTTTTATCCCGTGTAGTTTTTTTTTTCCTTTTTGTACATCTTGAGTTTTTTTTAATAAGGTCCAATAAGCTATTGTCTTTCATATGTTTATAGGACCTATTCAAAAAAAACTCTAGATATGGAAAGCAGCCAAATTTATATGGAACTTTTCATGGACGTGATAATTATGCAAAATGGCTTCTTTAGGCATATGAAAGAAACCCTAAAAGTCAGATTGAAAAAAATACTCATTTCGTAGAGGATTGCTCTTCTATAAAAAAGCACCTATTGAAAATTTATAAATTTGTTTCGTATTTTAGAAAATATATTGTTTATACATTTTTAAAAGTTTATTTTAAGCTAAAGGTTTGGTTCTACTTTCATCACATTAGCCGGTTCACACTGAATAAACAAATTTTAAATAATATAATAATTATTTTATGAATGTTATAATAAAATTTAGATTTCTCAATTTAAACTAAGCTTTATTATATAATATTACTTGGTTACAGATGAAATCGCTCTTAAGAAGCAATAATATAACGTTAATTAATTAAAATTGATTGCCAGATGGAAATAGGAACAGATTATTTTTTTAAGTTTGTTTTAAGAATCATTCGTGATTTCACGCATATCGTCTCATCTGTATCACATGTGTTCTTTATGGAAGCCGAAAAATGCTTGACATCTTTTATCGCTTTTCTCTGTCAACAGTCACTATGGTTTCGGGATGGATTTGATTTGAGAAGCAGCTTTATTTTTTTCCCCTGTTCAAATGCTTCAAAAATATCATAGTTCAAGATTCAAGAATATCAATTTGACCTCAAATTTTAAAGTTTATTGGAATGCAAACTGGCATTGCCGTTATACAATCCAAACAAAAATGATTCATTCAACACATGCAGTCTGAAGCAACATGTTTAATTGATAATTTATATTGTTTACGACCGTGCTCAGAACGTGTAAATCCTACAAAGCTCTCAAACATATCTCCCCTCATATTCGTCATGCTGCGAAGAAGTGCATCATACACACTTTACAACGGTTGACTCAAGTGATGTGATCCACTGGCAATTACTCCACGTTCTACACGAGAAACGCACACACTCCCAAACGCCAAGACATGAATCATCGTCAACCCAATACCACCTCAATCGCCATGGAGTTGATGGAGCTCTCTTTTGTTCTTCTTCGCTACCTGCGATCGAAGCCCCTTTCTCCCTTCCCGGAGTCCCGCGGCATAGTCTCACGTCGAAGTTCCCGAGCGAACAAACGGGAGGAACCCCTGGTTTTGTACTGACCTGTTGGCAAGATAGCGTTGTTCTCGCGACGCCAGGTAATCTGCGGCGGCGGATAGCCCGAGGCGTAGCATTCCATCATGACGGCCTCGCCCTCGGACGCGACCAGCGACTGGGTCGAGTTGTCGGAGATGATCGGCGGACGGCGCACCTGCAGCTCCACGTCGGCCGTGATCTTGTTGGTCACCGACAGGACCACTTGGCACTGGTAGATGCCGGCGTCCGTCTCCTGGATGTCCTTGATCTGCAGGATGTAGCTGGACGAGGACGGGTCGAACCGGAGCGCAAACCGGGAATCTTTCAGAACCAGCGCACTTCCGGTCGACAGGAAGACCACGTCCGACCGATCGCGACCCGTCTTGATCCAGTGGACCGAGTATTCCTTGGCGTACTGCACGGAACATTCCATCTCCACCGTTCCGCCGATATCTTTGATCTGTTCCTGGGTGATGTACGAAATCGAGGGCGTTCGCTGGGCCATGACCACCAGTGGCCACAGGACTCCCACGAGCACCAGCATCTCGACCCTTAGATTGTTCATCCCGCGGGGGAAAAAGGAAAAACTTCACTTCCAAAACGCACGAAAAACGCTTATTTAACAGGTCGCGCGGCCCCAAACTGGAATACCACACCCTGCGGAGGTCTCCAAACGCACACTGTTTCACACACACGGAACAGGTAACCTCGTTGGCGGGCGCGGGGGGGAACTTCAACACGCGAGCTGTAACCGACGGGAAAGAGACGTCCGCACTACTCGACGTTCCAACTGCTAATGATTTGAACTAACCAACACTGCGCCGATGGGACTGGTCGTCGTCGTTGTGGATGTGGGCACTTGAGGCGTGTATCGGGAACTTCAATGAGTGGATGAATGAATGTATGGTGGTGGAGTTTGTTTGTAGCTTTGGTTAGGGTGATAATAGAAGTTATTTATTTTGAAATTTTGATGTTTTGACAAAGAACTTTGTCCTAAGGTTTCTATACGTGGTGTCAATCCAAAATTTTCGCGAAGCGAAAACGTTACGTGACGAATTCCCCTCTCGGCAAATTTCCCCTCTTTTTGGTGCACGCCGGTTGGATGAACGAACGTTTCCCAATCAGTCAATCGAGAGACGTGAGATTGATGTATCTAAAATCACCCCTACTCCACCTCATAATTTTCGGATCGTCGACGAGCCAACAAAACTCGGCTCGGTCGGTCCCGAAAATTCATTCTATTGCTGGACGTCGACGAGAACACATCAGAAGCAGATGGCCTGGTGGCCAGGTAGCAGACGGCCTGGACGTCTGGGAGTAGATGGCTTGGAGGCAAGGACCAGCTAAGACATGGCAGTCGCGGGAGTCGATCATTGGAACTGGCCACCACCTGGACTGGAGTGGCCGGAGGCCCCAGGGATGTTCCGATGGGGGGACATTTTCCGGACCGTAAGAGTTGGGACAATATGGGTATCAAACTTTATGGTTTTTGATACCGGACATGAAATTTGACATTTTGGCAGTAGTGGCCACAATCCGGAGTGGCCGGAGGCCCCACGGATGTTCCGATGGGGGGACATTTGCCGAACCATAAGAGTAGGGGCAATATGGGTATCAAACTTTATGGTTTTTGATACTGGATATGAAATTTGACATTTCGGCAGTAGTGGCCACAATCCGGAGTGGCCGGAGGCCCCGGGGATGTTCCGATGGGGGGACATTTGTCGAACCATCAGAGTAGGGACAATGTGGGTATCAAACTTTATGGTTTTTGATACTGGATATGAAATTTGACATTTCGACAGTAGTGGCCACAATCCGGAGTGGCCGGAGGCCCCGCAGATGTTCCGATAGGGGGACATTTGTCGGACCGTAAGAGTTGGGGCAATATGGGTATCAAACTATATGGTTTTTGATACTGGATATGAAATTTGACATTTCGGCAGCAGTGGTCACAATCCGGAGTGGCCGGAGGCCCCGGGGATGTTCCGATGGGGGAACATTTGCCGGACCGTAAGATTTGGGACAATATGGGTATCAAACTTTATGGTTTTTGATACTGGATATGAAATTTGACATTTCGGCAGTAGTGGCCACAATCCGGAGTGGCCGGAGGCCCCGCGGATGTTCCGATGGGGGGACATTTGTCGGACCGTAAGAGTTGGGGCAATATGGGTATCAAACTTTATGGTTTTTGATACTGGACATGAAATTTGACATTTCGGCAGTAGTGGCCACAATCCGGAGTGGCCGGAGGCCCCGCGGATGTTCCGATGGGGGGACATTTGTCGGACCGTAAGAGTAGGGGCAATATGGGTATCAAACTTTATGGTTTTTGATACTGGACATGAAATTTGACATTTCGGCAGTAGTGGCCACAATCCGGATTGGCCGGAGGCCCCGGGGATGTTCCGATGGGGGGACATTTTTCGGACCGTAAGAGTTGGGGCAATATAGGTATCAAACTTTATGGTTTTTGATACTGGACATGAAATTTGACATTTCGGCAGTAGTGGCCACAATCCGGAGTGGCCGGAGGCCCCGCGGATGTTCCGATGGGGGGACATTTGTCGGACCGTAAGAGTAGGGGCAATATGGGTATCAAACTTTATGGTTTTTGATACTGGATATGAAATTTGATATTTCGGCAGTAGTGGCCACAATCCGGAGTGGCCGGAGGCCCCGCGGATGTTCCGATGGGGGGACATTTTTCGGACCGTAAGAGTTGGGGCAATATGGGTATCAAACTTTATGGTTTTTGATACTGGACATGAAATTTGACATTTCGGCAGTAGTGGCCACAATCCGGATTGGCCGGAGGCCCCGGGGATGTTCCGATGGGGGGACATTTGCCGGACCGTAAGAGTTGGGGCAATATGGGTATCAAACTTTATGGTTTTTGATACTGGATATGAAATTTGACATTTCGGCAGTAGTGGCCACAATCCGGAGTGGCCGGAGGCCCCGCGGATGTTCCGATGGGGGAACATTTGCCGGACCGTAAGAGTTGGGACAATATGGGTGTCAAACTTTATGGTTTTTGATACTGGATATGAAATTTGATATTTCGGCAGTAGTGGCCACAATCCGGAGTGGCCGGAGGCCCCGCGGATGTTCCGATGGGGGGACATTTGCCGAACCATAAGAGTAGGGGCAATATGGGTATCAAACTTTATGGTAATTATGAATCTAGTGAATCTTGGGAAATTTGGACCAGACAATGTAATCGAAAATTTCAACAACCATCTTGCAAAGTTCTTTGTCATACTGGTCATGTGTAACATAACCACCCGCACCTTTTTTTCTAAAGACAATACAAAGATTGAACCGCTAGATGATGTACAGTCCAAACCGAAGTCATTGCAAAATTTCACTTCAGAAATTTGTATCACTCAAAACGAACCAAAACAAATGATACAGTCCAGACTTGAAGGTTTTCAGAAGTTTGGTTAATCGAATCATTGAAAAAAAAAAACTTTTTTTATTTTCTTACAAATAACATTCAATTTGTGTCCAGCGACTCCATTTAAGCCAAATTTGAGTATTTAATTGCCAGTTACATTTAAAAAATGCCTTCTCTTGATATTTCATAACCGCCATTTTGGCCGGCATAATGATATAACAAGACAACGAAAAACTTTTTTTTGCGATTCCGTCGTGAAACTACTTACTTTTCCTGTCATTCTTAAACGACGAAATAGCCTACTTTTCTGTACCAAAAATAACAGAATCGAATAGCAACACTTTTCAAAATAAATGCTGAAAAGTTCTACTTTTCAGCACTCAAATGGGTGCTGAAAAGTTGAACTTTTCAGCACTTGTTTCGAAATGTAACACTTATCAACATTTTTTTGATTTAAACAATTTTTTGACAAAATACATGAAAATTTTACATAAAATTTCACTCATTGTGTGTTTTTTGGAATTGCAAAAAATGTTGTATGGAACTCGTTGCAAAACTTGATTTTTTCAGCACTCTTCGTATTTATCCAACTCGGTGAACCTCGTTGGATAAATGTACGACTCGTGCTGAAAAAATCCTCTTTTTGCAACTTGTTGCATAAACTACTATTTTGCAATCCCGCTGTGAAACTGTCAACTTTATCTGTACTTCTGGAGAAACGAAACGGCCTACTTTAAACTACCAAAAATAACAGATTTAAAAATCAATACCTTTTAATACCAGTGCTGAAAAGTCCTTCTTTTCAGCACTGAAATGTGTGCTAAAAAGTTGAACTTTTCAACACTTGTATCGAAAAGTAACATTTTTTATTATTGTTTTGTTTTGAACGGTGAATTTACTTAACACATGAATGTTTGTCTTAAAATTCCATTCAAAAAGTTTTTTTTCGGAATTGCAAAAAAAGTTGTAAGCAACTCGTTGCAAAACTGGATTTTTTCAGCACTCGTCGTATTTATCCAACTCGGCAAACCTCGTAGGATATACGACTCGTGCTGAAACTATCTTGTTTCGCAACTTGTTGCATAAACTACTATTAAAATGTATTATACACTTGTCCAGTTGCTTGCAATCATAAGTTTCCTATGAATTTCTATGAATCTTGACGAAAATTTTATTTTTGTGAGAAAAAAAAGTTTTTGCGGTGCTAAACATTGTAATTTCATAACAGTTCAAAATATGTTTAAACAAGCTCAAACAAGCTAAACATGATTATGAATGTAGAAAAAGGCATTTTAGATTGCTTTGAGTTGATTCGACTTCTACTTCCATTGAAGTTTTATGAAAAAAAAAACTCCTGATTTTTCGAACCAATTTTGAATGGAGGGGGGAGGTGACATAAATTTTGAAAGATATTTGCAACGGCCTAACAGAATTTAAATAAATCATAAATATTCAACAAACTTTTGTTACAACATGAATCACTCTAATGTATCATCCCCCAATACACTAGCACACGTTTGCGCTCGTTCATTCAACACTACGATATCATCTGCACACCAGTTTGGTTCAGTAGAAATCAAACATAAAAAGAAGAGAAATGAAATCATTCATACAGGCAGGTACCTTTTTCCATAGAGGTTGAGTTGAAGCATAACAAACAGAGAGCCGTCAATGGAGCTTTGTGTCTGTATGTGAGAGCTTTCTCATCAAAAATGTAATGTGTTTGTGATATTGGACGGGATGAACTGTGGTATTTTGAGTTTTTGAACTTAAGCTTAAAATATACGAATGATGCGTCGTTGACTGGAAGAATACCACAGAGTAAGTACTTTGTGAGAATACTGTTTAAAAAAAAATAACTATTGAAATAATCATCGAAACTTACAAAAACTATTTTGAAATCCAGTGCAACGAATGAAGAATTTAGAAATATTTTTACTTTCATAACTTGAACATTAATAAAGAATCAATAAAAATGATTTTTTCAAACGGAGCTGTTGTTTTTTTTAAAGCAGATTAATGTTATGTTTATTTTAAATTTGTAATCATATTTTATTGATATCATTTAACATCATAAATATTGTTTTAAAATAATTTCTGCTGCTCCTTAGAAATTACATAAACATTACGCAAAAGTGGCAATGGAGACGCACGATTTCCCAACATTACATCAAAATAGGCAGCGTCGCCACTTTTTCCTCATTTATTTGCGACGCCATGAAAGCATAAAAACAGTAAGGGCCTCCTCATCCGTCCCACCAGGTTGGGGCGCATTAGCGCCTCTATGTGTGAGAACACCATAACTAGTTGCAATAAATCTGACGTTTGAAATCAAAACAAAGCTATCAGTAAATGATGCGCTCAAGTCGCTGTATTGTATACTAGCTAGCTTAGTCATCACTCGTTAAAACGGGAGGCCCAGGTGTATTCGTGCTGTTTTCCCTTAGTGTTATTAAGTGCTCGATCTTTGTGACCAGCGGGACAATAATGCAAATGCCCCAATTGACAACAAATTGAAAACATCACATCAAGGTCAGATTCTAGCGGAATTCCACTTCCAACAATTTTGGTAAAATGTCCCTCAAGCAGCAACTGGTTCGCGACTCCGACGACGCGGACAGCGATAATGAAAACGGCAGTTCAAGGGTAGGTTGTTGAGGAAAATATTAGATTTCCTGGATTACACATTGGAACCTTGATTTTTTTCCAGCTGGAATATTCCGTTCCCATACCTGCGGACGATGAGGAACAAGATCGACAGGAGAATGGACCGACATTTACCGTCAGGCAGAGAAAGAAAAAGGGGCAGTCTCCATATGAGGTAAGTTCTATATTACAAGTTCGCATTCAATTGCAAAGTCCAGATTACAAAGTATGCGCAGCATGCCTAGGCCTACTTCCGATCGATTGCATCATCATCTTACACGCGGTTCATCAATCGAACCAGATTGAGCAAATATCAGAACGACATGGGCAGAGAAATGCTAAACAGAGTCGCGACGATACGGCTTATCTCAAAGTTGAGTGTGTCGAAAGAAATCGACCAAGCGCGTCGATTTTCACGCCCTTAGTCAGACCGTAAACAACAGCTGGAACTGTGAATACAGTTTACGTTGCATATTTTTAAGCATTTTAAACTCTGCTAAATTGGTTACTGTGTGCTGATTTTTTTCCGTGTTGTCTTCAAATTTTGTTTAAAATATCATGCGTCTCCATCGAAAGTGTCTTTTAAATAAAAAGCAGTGGAGACGCATGGCAGTTCAAGATCAATTATGGAAAAATATTCGACTGCCATGCGTCTCCATTGAAACACGATTTCCTAGAAGACAACTCTATTGACAAAATAAAGAGGATGGGTTCTAATAACTCCACGATATCGCTCACACAGAAGGTACTTTCCCTTCGACTGATATTTGCAAAGATAACCACGACCACGTACTAACAACTCAACAAGAGGGAAACATGACTCACATTCCTTGCAATTGCAACTCTATCACAGGGCTAAAACTAGTCTAAGAAACGCAATGCAGCTGAAACGATGTATTCCCAGCTTCGTCCTACTCGAACGAAATCGGTTGACGTCATTGAGGTTGACCTACCTGAATCAGAGGCGTAGCCTGAACTAATCTAACCATTTCAACTTGCAGAGCCTCGACTACGACGTGTGCGAAAATGTCCTCTGGCAGCAGGAGCACCGGAAGATCGTGCCCCGGTTCACGGTGCGGAAGGACTTTTCCCGGTGGATCATTTCGATGCAGATTGGCATCTGGACCGCGCTGGTCGCCTGTGCCATCAACATCGTGATTGACGAGGTGTCGCGGCTCAAGTACGGCTTTCTGAAGCGAGCCGTGGACGAGAACGTGCTTGGGGGTGATCTGGCCATTCCGTACCTGTGGTGGGTGCTGCTGAACGTGGTTCCGGTGTTGATCGGGGCGACGCTGGTGGCGTACGTGGAACCGGTTGCGGCAGGCAGCGGGATTCCGCAGGTCAAGTGTTACCTGAACGGGGTGAAGGTGCCGCGGATCGTGCGGATCAAGACACTTGCCGTGAAGGCGGTGGGGGTGGTCACGTCGGTGATTGGGGGTTTGGCGGGGGGTAAGGAAGGACCGATGATTCACAGCGGGGCGGTTATTGCTGCTGGGATATCCCAGGGAAAGAGTACCACGCTGCAGAAAGACATGAAGGTGTTTCAATACTTCCGGGATGATCACGAGAAGAGGGACTTTGTTGTTGGGGGAGCGGCGGCGGGTGTGGCCGCGGCTTTTGGAGCACCGATTGGTGGGATTCTGTTCTCGCTGGAGGAAGCGGCAAGTTTTTGGAACCAGTCATTGATCTGGCGTACGTTCTTCGCATCCATCATCAGTAGTTTTACGCTGAACGTCGTACTGTCAGCTTATCACGGTTTAAGCAGCTTCCGGTATCGTGGTCTCTTCAATTTGGGAGAGTTTAAACCACTTCCGTTCGAGTACTACGAACTGCCGATCTTCATGCTGATGGGAGTTCTGGGAGGAGTCTCCGGAGCCATCTGGAACAGTGTCAACACGCGGATCAACCTGTTCCGGGCACGCTTCGTCAAGTATCGCTGGGCCAAAGTGATGGAAGCGGCCTTTGTCGCGATCATCGGAGCGACCGCTGCCTGTGCCATGGCCTACAGCCTCAACGATTGCCGCCCACTGGGCAACGATCCAACGGAAACTCCCGTTCAGCTGTTTTGCGAAGACAACGAGTACAACGCGGCAGCCGCTCTTTGGTTCCAAACTCCGGAAGCTACCGTGAAAGCCCTGTTTCACGATCCTCCCGGCTCCCACACAATCCTAACCCTGGCCGTCTTTGTCCTCATCTACTACCCACTTTCCTGCATCACGTACGGCCTCAGTGTCTCGCTCGGAATCTTCATCCCAACTCTCCTGGTCGGCGCCGCCTGGGGTCGTCTCTTTGCCTCATTCGTCGTCCTCGCCTTCCCAGCTTCAAGCGTGTTCATGAATCCCGGAAAGTACGCCCTCATCGGAGCCGCAGCCCAGCTCGGTGGAATCGTCCGGATGACGCTCAGTCTCAGCGTAATCCTGCTCGAAACCACCG
This sequence comes from Culex quinquefasciatus, assembly GCF_015732765.1. Taxonomy (NCBI): domain Eukaryota; kingdom Metazoa; phylum Arthropoda; class Insecta; order Diptera; family Culicidae; genus Culex; species Culex quinquefasciatus. The sequence continues at coordinate 187,155,029 of NC_051863.1, read as the reverse complement.
GAAACATCGCCTTCGTGCTACCCATCATCATCACGCTGATGTCGGCCAAGTGGAGCGGGGATTACTTCAACGAAGGCATCTACGACACGCAGATTCGGACGTCCAAGGTGCCGATGCTGCCCTGGCACGTCGAACCCAGGCTGGAGAACGAACTGGCGGAGAACATCATGAACGCGCCCGTCGTTTGCGTGCGAAAACTCGAAAAGGTCAACTACATTATCGATATTTTGAAGAACACGACCCACAACGGATTTCCGGTGATTGAGAGTGATGAAAATGTGAGGAAGTTTGCTTTGGAAATTTGGAACAATTAATTCAACGCTGAAATTTTTAGGACACTCGCGAGGACGGAAAGCTGATCGGATTGATTCTACGATCGCAGCTGGTGGTCATTCTGAAACGAAGCATGTACGTCGAAACGGAACGACACTGGCGCGATCTGGTCACCATCGAGCAGTTCCGCAAGGAGTACCCGCGCTATCCAACGATTGATGTAAGTTTCAGGTGTCATCCGGAAATGTCAACATCAATCTCAACTGGTTTTTTATCTGTTTTTATCGCCATTCATATTGTGATTCGTTCTTATTCAGGACCTTCGCATCAGCGAGGATAAAACGCTGAAAAACTACACCGTCGACATGAGCACGTTCATGAACCCCTCGCCCTACTCGGTGAACCCGGACACGTCCGTGCCGCGCCTGTTCCAGCTGTTCCGGGCCGTTGGCCTGCGCCACCTGGTGGTGGTCACACAAGAGAACCGCGTCCGCGGTATCATCACCCGGAAGGACTTTCTAAAGGACGATTGAATCTCTCACTCTGTTTTAAGGTTGTTGAACGGAACTTTTTAATTGCATCGTTGAAAGTGCCACAGAAAGTGATATAATCTAAGCTGAGCGGCGTGTGTGTGTGTATCTGATGTGTCCGTGACGGAACAGTGCGCTTAGTATTCTACACGGGAGCGTAGACCAAAATCACAATATTTTACACAGTTAACTTGAATACATATAGATTTTAAACATTTAAGATAAACCCATCGGCTTAACTCCACTGACTCGCGATCGTTTGAAGAACCGTCCTCGAATATCCCTGCGCTTTTTCAACCCAAATTCCCCCACCACCAGCCCAGCGGCAATTCCAAAGCCCCACCACAGCAAAACCAGCGCCGGCCAAACGTCCACGATCGTCACCGGGATGAAGCTGCTGCCGCCACTGCAGGTCGGTTTCTTCGTGTACAGCATCGAGTGTTCCCTGCCCTGAATGCCAAACTCGCGCAGCTTGAACAAGCTCAGCCGGACAATCTCTCTGAACGACGAGTTCTTCTGGACCGCGTAGTACGGATCGATAATGTTCAGGTACTCGATCTCCTGCAGGCCGCACTTTTCGTCCTCCTGGTACGTTTCGCTGATCACCTTGTAGCCCACGCCCAGCTCCACGTGAAAGGCGTACAGTCCCCGACGCAGCCGCTCGACGCCCTTCTCCAGCGGGATGAAGCGGTCCAGACTGCCGTCGCGGCTCCGCATCTTGCGCTCGAAGAGGGCCTTCCGGATTGGTTCGGTTTCGTGCTGGCATTTGGAAGAAAAAAAAAAAAAAAAACAGATTGTTCAATTCAACGAATCTTCTTTGCTGCAATTTACGTTCAAAAACCAAAAGAAAAATAAAACAAATATTACCATAAAGTAGTACTTATTGTACACCGTATCCTCCGCCCCAGTTTCCAACCTCGAGTTGAGCAGGTCCTCCACCGTCCTGATCTTCCTCGACGGCGACTGAATCAATGCCACAATGTTCGCGGAATAGCTCGCGTACAAAAACATCAACACGATCAAGCTCAGCAGGATCAGGCACCGGGTCGGCAGCGATTTGGGTTCCATAAACGATCCCTGCTGGCAGGACGTCCCAAACATGTTCATCATCGTGTCCATCAGGGTGGGACGGAACGATCCGTACCGGACGGTTGTGTAGCGAAACTCGACAAGCATGATGATCAGCAGGAGGGTCGCGGACAGGACGATGAAGCTGATGATGCACATCCAGACGGTTCCGTTGAAGGGAAGGATGAACACGTTGTCCGTTACGGATAGTTTCGGCGAGCGGAAAACAAACTTAGCCCGTGTTGGGGTGGTCATCGAGAGGTAGTCGATCTCGCGGATGCGATCAGCTGTTAGGAACAGGGCGGTAGCGCCGAGATCGGCTTGGTCTGCTTGGAGTTCACCGATCATTCCGCTGAAACGACCTGTCTTTGGATTGCGGTAGCCCCACGAGTTGACGTAGCTGTACTGGACGGTGGCGTTCAGGTTCTCGATCATGTACTTTGTAAGAAAGTAGTTCTTCTTCGTGATCGTGTCCACGTGCTTGTCCTTGTAGTCTTCCAGGTGGTTGAAGGTGGCATTATGGGTGATCACTACCGATGCTCGAAGTTTGAATCGGTTGAGGTTCTGCCGACGAACGGAAGCCGCGATCGCGGCCTGATCGTTCCGAACAACCACTCCACGATACCAATAGCCGTAAACCTCCTCCCTCAAGCTACTCTCAATCGAATATCTATACACTTGACGAATTGAATATCCGTCAACTCCTTCACCAGCACACAAATAGTAAACCTCACTACTGATCAACACCTTAAGATCGTCAAAGAACCTCAAAAACCTCCCACAATCCCAACCACTCCTGTCGATCACGATCCACTTGACTCGGTAGTACAAAAGCTGTCCAGCTTGCTGCAGCAGCCGCTTCGTTCCGGGACAGCTCGCGTCCACCACCAGCAGGTTGCGATGTTGGTTGGGATCGTCCCAGGGAAGATCACCAACGTCGAGTCCGCAAAATCTGACCGCTGCTGGAATCGAGGCCAATTCGCGCCAAAGGTAAGTCTTTTCGGGATCGGTCCAGCAGCCGTCCTGCATGACCGTTATCTGGACGGGGTAATTTAGACAGCGGATCAGATCGGCCACGGCGGTGAAAATTGGTAAAGAAGTGCAGCCATTTAGGACACTTAGGGCGAGAAAAATGCTTCGGAACTGCATGACTTTTCTGGAGTGATTCCGCTCTCATGATGGGGGTCACGTTTTATAAGAGCGGCATTGCTTTGGAATTTTGAACATAACTTATTCAGATTATGGGTTTTCTTCTATCGGAATTTTAAATAAGAACCTTAAAGGCACGAGGAATTAGATTTTTGTTTTATTTTAAAACAATAATTGAAAATTCTATCCAACACATGCGAAGGTCATTAGCATAGTTCTTTCCATTTGTTTGATCTAGAAATAAAACGGAAAGTTTTTAAATCCACGACTATAATTTTCCACCCCCTGTTGTGGGGGTCTCACCTGAATGATTCAAGTGATTGTATGTTTGGATTGCAAACCCGCCGATTACACTCGCTAATAAAATCAAGCGCCAGAGAGTACCCATTACGGCGATTTGTTCTTCAACAGCTTTAGGCTGCGCATCTTCATTATCAAGTCTAATGTGGGTTCTAGAGAATGCCTAATGAGGTCGTGGCTTGTCCCCCGGTCACGGATGGTCAGTTCCGGTGCCGGAAATATTTGCACAATGTACGTGCACTTGCACCCTCGTGTGGCCGTGACTGGGTCGAGAAGAGTTGCTTACTTTTGAGCTTGTGCTGCACACGTGCTGGTAATTTGCTGAAGAATTTATCGAAGAATATTTGCAAACAAAATCACGGACGAAATCATTTCGAAGTCGTCGTGCTATCTTGTCACACTCGCCATTTCGACGTTTCGAGCAAAACGCGGTTAAAAAAAACGAAAGCACGCAATGTTAACAATAACAAACACGTTTCGTTTGGCTGACTATTATGTGCGTTGTCCCGAAGTTTGGTTGAAGTTGGTTGCTGGAGTCCCGAGTTATAATTACAAATGTTTACGGTAATCTAACTTGTACGTGCGTCAAACGCGTTCTGTCCTGAAACTCCTTTGGCCAGTTGCACGACAAGGTTGAAACTACTTTCATAAGTAAAGTGACAAAAATGCATGGAGTTTTTTCGGATTTCGTTGAACATGTCAGGATTGAAATCGAATTTTGGGGATCTGTGAAGGTCAAAAGGTGAGGCAATGTGAGCTGCACAAAATGGCGTTCTAAACTCAATTTGGCCCAAAATGCACGTACGACAAGTTAGCACGACGGCGACGATTTGAGAGATTTCGTGCTTGCCATTTCATTAAGGTACATAACTTTTATAACCAAGAGTCACACCTTATGTGAACTGTCATTTGAGTGAAAGGGATACACTATTGTTTACAAAAGTTATGTGCCCTTTTGAAATGTTAGGCTCCATTTATGATATTTGATACTCAACTCAAACTCTAAAACTTTTATAATTATCAAATTTTAAGAAATTTAGAAATTATTTTTTCAAGTGTTAAAAGCGTCAGAAGGTTTCTTTCATGTATTTTCAATGATTCCTAATCAAACTTGATTTTTTTTTTCAATTAATTATAAATATTAATATTTAAAGACTTGGAGAGTATTTTGTAATGATTTATGCAAAAAAATATGGAAAACTATCGATGGTATAAATAAGTTTGTGTATTGTAAACCGTTTTCAGCACGAGATATATAACAAAATCGAGTTTTGCAAAGAGTTTCTTTTTTTCAAGAATTAAGAAAAAATATTGTTTTGAATTTTAATTGATAGTGAAACTTTTTTTTCGTTTTAGTTTGGCGTCCATGTGTTTGGTCAGCTCAAAACCAATAAAAAATATCAATTTAATTAGATGAACTTTTCAGTTCTGAAATGAGTGCTTTAATGCATATTGGTGACGATAAAATAGGGGAAGATCATCTAATTCCAGCGTGCCTCTAATGTTGCCATATCAGCACTTTGACGTTCAATTACAGCTCATAAAAAGCGATTTCAACTGATATCGAGTGATAAATAGCTCAATAGGAAGTGAGCAAGCAAGTTTCTATTTACCATTTTTCAAAAAAAGTTGTTGAAATATTGATAATCAGGAATTAGGAGCGAGTGCTTAACCTGCCAAACATACGAGAATTTCCCCTAGTAGTTTATGCAACAAGTTGCAAAAAGCTGTCGTACATGAAAAATCATGTTTTGCAACAAGTTTCTTACAACGCTTTTGTGTTAAACTTCCATGAGTTAAGTAAATATACCGTTCAAAACAAAACAAAATATTGAAAAATGTTACTTTTCGATACAAGTGTTGAAAAGTTCAACTTTTCAGCACCCATTTCAGTTCTGAAAAGCACAGGTAGGTTTTTGGTAGGGAAAAGTAGGCCGTTTTATTTCTCAAGGAGGACAGGAAAAGTTGACAGTTTCACAGTGGAATTGCGAAAAGGTCATTTTGTTACTTTAATTCACCGGAAATTAAGCAAATGAATTGAAAAGATGTTTTTTTTGCCATTTCCGAGGGCTGAACTATTATCAAAGCTGCCCATTAACACCACATAAGGGGAGAGCCCCCTAAGGGAAAACTATGATTTCCCAACTAAAAAAGCATTTCTATGGAAGAATTTTGTTCGATGTTACAACACAAATAATATTCTTCGTCATCCATGTGAAAAAGTCTTTAAAAACCTCAAAATTGATCGAAAATATCAAATTTCTAAAAACATTTTCGATTCATTTCAAATAATCATGCGCGGCAATATACACCCCAACTTTGGGGCAAAATGCACTACAACAACGGGGCAAAAACTGACAAAAACTATATAAATCAACAATTACAATATCAATAAACGCTTTTTATATTGCCCAAAAATTATTTTGAAAGTTCAATCAAAATTAGATGAAAACACAACATTTTAAAGTTTTGCTAACTTAATCTGTTTTTATACTACGATGCTCTAATTTTTTCAGCATAGTTTTGCAATGTTAATGGAAGCTTAACATGATTTCTATGATTTTTTCCCGGAAAATTTGTCCCAATACCAAGAAAAGCAGGGGGTGAATTTTGCCTCGGGGGTGCATATTACCCCCTCTTCCCATACAATTGTACCAAAAGAAAAATGTTTTTTTTTTATTTTACTTTCATGAAAATGCAGCTTTTCTAATAAAACATTTAAAATATTGATCCTTTCACTGTAACTTGGATTTTGCCCGCACTTTTCCTTCGCACTTTTGACAACAAAATTTGAAAAACTAGGCAACCACTCGTTGTTTATTTACATTGTTGCTAGGCTCACTTTGATCATTTTTGAGTAAATTTCAAATATCCTATGCCAGTTTGACAAGTCACAATAGTGCGATCGATAGCAATAATTTAGTGTGAAGTCCAAGTTAGTGGGTATTGCGCAATATTTGAGAAACTTTATGAAAAAGCGAAGTAAATCAACACAACTTTTTAATTATACTCAATTTTCTCAAAGTTCTCAAGTTGGTACAAGTGTTGCACATTGTTCACAGTCAACAGATTTTTTTTTCTTTTGGTACAATTGTCTGTGATGTCAACGGGCAGCTTTTATTTAAGTTTTATTGATTTATTTGAATCTTTCCTTTAATTCTTTAAGTTTTCAATTTCTTGTATTGTAGATCCATATTTGTATGAATGCACATTCAAGTATTGAACTTGCAAAGGCACTAGAAACCCATTTTCTCTTTTAGTTATTATTGTCATACATATTGGTTTTATTATTATTAAGTTTAATTTCATTTTAAGGGAGGTGCATGGTTGTTTATATGTACCATATTTTTTTTTCTGTGTATTTTACAAACTTTAAGTAAAATAATCACTAGCGTGCACAGGGTGGGGCAACATGAGGCAACTGCCCCACCATCCTCAGAAATTTGTTCTAAATTTGGTCAGGGGGTGTCCATAAAAGACGTAATATTCGAAACCTCCATATTATTGCCCCACCTTATTCAAGGAGCTGGGTACGCTACTGAAAATAATTGTACATTTTGACCATAAACAAATAAATATTTACAAACTTGCTGAAAATTTATGCGAAAAATATTGTTTTTCTCATGAAAATAAATAGACATTTTTTTCATCAAAACAATTTTTTACCATGAATCAACAGCTTTTCAAATTTGCCAAGATTTTCTCTCATGAAAATGCTTATAAATTAGAAGAAATATTTGTATTCTGTTTCAACAACGCGTAAAACTTGTTGATTTAATAAACTGAATATGAACAGAATGGTATGGAACCATACTGAGTATGGTAGAAAGTTGGTCAAACTACCTAAAGAAGTTGTTTTCAACAATGTTTAAAAAGTTTTTAAACCATGATTTTCTCAATTAAAATAAGTTTGAATATATTTTTTGGGGCAAAAAAATTGAATTTCTCGCGTCTCTGTATTTTTTAGGTAATCTCGTTTGACATGTTCAGTTCATACCAATTTAATTTAGTTCACGTACATTACTGCTGTGGCAATTATGTAATAAAACTGAGCTACTATCGCTCGAATGACCATTCAACTCATTTTCGCTCTCATCACAACTGATGCAGCAATTATCGCAACTCCAACGATGACGTCCACAATAGAACAACGAGCGCTGCGGAATTCGCCGTGCATTTTCCCCACTCCCTTCGGAAGCTTATTAATACAACCTGCAAACCAAAGGTATTTCATCAGTTTAGTTAGAATCGTTAATCTGGACGGTTCCGCGGCGCGTACCATTTTCCTCGAAACCATAAAAAAAACTCTACCACAATGGCAACCAGCCAACTCCTGCCGATCCTGCTCGTGGTGGTGGCAGTTACGACCGTTACGGGGGCCAAGTTCCAGCGAGCCATCAACGACGACGTCGAGTTCATCACGCCGAACGCCGGAGGGTTGGGACCGGTCGGATTGGGTCCCCTCGGAGGGCCACGAGGCTTCCGGGGCATCGAGATTTTGCCCAGAGTAAGTTTTTCGTGGAAAAAACGTGAAGGTGATCACGTTTGCGGTGTGATCAATCTGTGTTGCACGCCCTGAACCTGAACTCAACGGACGCGGTCAGGGACTGCCCGCGGGGGTTGATCGATTCCGGGCCCCATGGGAAAATGCATTGTTTGTTGTGGGGGGGTGCTTATCGTGCGTACCAGATCACATCGTGGAAACATACATTAGACTGAATGACGCGGGAATACTCGTGAAGCTCTCAAACGGCTTAAACTGTTGTGTTGTTCAAGATCAAGCGCGTGTGAATTTATGGAGGAAGGGAAATTAAAACTGATCGACAAGTGTTGGAGGAAATGTTAACTAGACATTATCGTCATTGCTGAATAAATTAGTTTTTTAGTGTTTACATGCTTACAGGCCCTTCGATAATATTCGGTTGAAAACATGATAAAAGTAGTGTGGTGGTACAAATTATACAAGATTTTCATATGTTTTTGAAAGATACCCTTTGGATTTTGAAGACCAATCCATCCTTTTTATGGGGTGTACCCAAATTGGCATAATGGACATTTGGCATAACGGGTTTTTAAGAAGGACGTTTGGCATAATGGACGTTTGGCATAATTGCTCCAAGACACCAGGGACGTTTGGCATAATGGATATTTGGCATAATGGACGTTTGGCATAATGGACGTTGGGCATAGTCATTTCTAGATTTTTTTTTTGTTTTATTTTATGAGTATTCCTCATTTTCACGAATGAAAATGTATTGTTTATTTACCTTTTAATAACTATAAGAGATTATCTTTTTTTTTCGAAAATTTGGTATCTCTATATTATTTCCCCAATAGAATTTTTTTCCCTTTTTGATTAATTCAGAATAAATTTTTGAAGGAAATTGCGATATTTTTATTGAAAATTTAGTTTAATGACGGAAATATCTCTTGTTAGCTTTACATTTTTCCCCTTTCAATATAATTAGCAATAATATTTTTTAAATACAATTTTCCCTTCTTTCAATTAAAATTCTACTAAAAGATGAAAAAATCTCTTCAAATCTTCGACAATTGAGCTGTTATAATGCAATTTTCCCTTCTTTTGATCATAATTTAACTTGAAGAAGGAAAAATCTTTAAATAAATTCACATTTGTCCCTTCTTTTTTTCGAATTCAACCTAAAGAACATCCAGAACTGGGCAGCACTCGTCCGACACGAGAGTTGCGGTAAAATTCACAGACACAGAGAACACAGTTCTAGATGACCGAGAGAATTATGCCCTCGAGTCCATTCCAAGAAAAAGTTCATCCTTCAAAACAAAAGTCCGGAGTTTAAAAAAAAAATGGTCCAATAAACCAAATTTTCAGTTTTTGCGTTTTGAGTGTTTTTAAATAACCCTGACTCAAGGCGGTTTCAAAAACACCCAAAAACCAAAAACTGGAAATTTGGTTTATTGGACCTCTTAAAAAAAAAAAAAAAAACTCCGGAAGTGTTGTCTACGGGAATTGAACCAGGGACCTTTAATAGAATAACTCAATGACTAAACTGCCTTGGCCACAACAGCTTGGTGACACAAGAGTAGTCAGATGTCGATTTATGACTCTTGTTGAAGATTTACTGTTTTAATTAATTAAAGAAATTAATTGTTTTGCAGGTATGATTTGGTACCTGATGGAAAAATACTCTCGACCCTGTATTTTGGGTGAAGGGATGTCGATTTTGCTATTCTTTAAATATTTTCAATTAAGTTCCATCTTTTTTATATTCAACTTTAAGAAGACAAATTTTCTTATAGATGTTCTCTTTAAACATTTCTATAATTTTTGCACATTTTTTCTCTGTCGCTTTATTTTTTGCAATAAAGTTGTTTATGCAATTTTCCCTTCTTGTATTTATTCAAAACTAATCTTAAAGAAGGAACATGAAAACATAAAAATAAAGCGATTATCAAACGTTTAAAGAGTGGCAAAATTTGGATCTTTAAAGAGACTTTTTCTACTATTAGCTGAATTTTATATAAAAGATGGGAACATTTCATAAACAAACTCAATTGTCAAACATTCAAAAAGTTTTTTTAGAAATTTTCCCTTCTAAAAGTTGAATTTAAAATAAAAGAAGGGAAAATTTCATAACTACTCATTTGTCAGATATTTAAAGTAAGAAAAAATGTACATCCCTTATAATGGTTGAATATTTAAGAAGGGAAAATTGCATGAAAAATAATTGCAAAATATTGACTAACAGACTAACATTTTAAAAGGGCCAAATACTGAATATTACGCCCATTTAAAATGCTAGTCTTATTTAAAAAATTTCATAATATTTTTTTCGAAAAGATCGGAAAATTTCACGAATGTTTCATGTATTAACATTGAAAATCATACCATTAATTGCTGAGATATCGTCAATAGAAAATGGTGGGTTATTTTGGTGAGATTTAGAAAACTCAATTTTCGTGTTTCTTTTTCTTAAAGCGGCTCTATCTCAGCAACCCGATGTCCAATCTTCAACGTCTCTTAGACAATTTTATAGCAAATTTTCTGAACTTTTCAAAAAATATATTTTTAGAAATGGTCACTTATGGTCACAAATTTTTCGCTAAAATCAAACATTCGGTGGCTATATCTTGAAAACGAAACCCTTTATCAAAAAATCTGTAAAGTACTTTTCGATTGCAAATTCAATTTTGCATTAAAAAATAATGTCAAACTTGTTTTTGCATAAAACTTCGATGTTTTCCAAAAATCACTATTTTTTCAAAAAATCATGACTCGGCGTCAGATTTTTTGACCATGTTTCTCTATAGCTCAAAAGTTGCGGATTTTTGTCCCCTAAAACATATAAAAAAATCTCGAAAATCAAAAAATACGTATTTTGGGAAATTGAGTATTAGTGAAAAAAAAGTTGATTAAAAAATCTGCAAATTTTTTTCCGTGTACCTATTTTTTTTCTCAAAAGTCCTCAACAATACCTACAACTTTGCCCAAGACACCAAATTGATCAGAAAATTCACTCAAAAGTTACAGCTGTTTGAATATTTACATACAATTTTTGTATGGACAGTTGCCAAAATTGTATGGAGACTTGTATGGGCATAGGAGACTTGTAAATAGCATATTTGGTCATAGGGAAGGCCCCCACAAAGTTTGAGCCAAATCAAAAAATACAAATAAAATCCATTTCCGGTTTTGGTAGAGAATTGCTCCTTTGTTTCGTCGTCCGTGTCTGTCGCGGGTGACCATGAACGGCCATGATCGATGACGACCAACTTTTTCAAAACTTAACACGAATACGTGTAAGTTGGTTGAGAATTACCCTTTTATTTAATTTAAAATGCACAAATAAGCTTTATGCAATTTGTTCTAAATAAAAAAAAAAATTCTTTTATTTCCCACATGCTCACGAAAACGGTGCCCGGAGTAGCACCTTCCCGCCTGTCTCAACAATAGTAAACAATCAATTTTACAGTTTTTGCCTTTCTTACTAAAGAAAGGTATAGGTTTTACTTTAAGCCAGGACGTCATTTCCAGCTTCGTAAATATGTCGATTCAGCATGAATTTTAAACCGAAAAATCGCTAAAAAATCACACTGCAGCGATTTTCGACGCTCTATCGATTCACCTTGATAAAACTCGTCTATCTCGAACCCTCGAATTTTGAGAAAATAAATTCCGTGGAGGTCGAGTGATGTTCGTATGTGGTAAAATTTTGCTAAATTTTGTGTCGCGCCGTTCTCAGCTCCCATAAATCCGATTTCGATTCTCCTAAATGCAGATGAAAGCTAGTGTGCTGAACCTGGGCGAGTTGCCGCGCAAATTTCGAATTATCCATCTGTTTTCGGATGCGGCCAGACTTTTCCAGAAAATACACAGTTTTCAAATGAAAATATGGTCAAAATTTTTCATTTTCATACCTTTTATTTATCTCAAAAATTGCATTTTTCGAGCCCTACAACCTCCCAAATTTTCATCCAGATTCATAATATGGTTCTGGAGTTAGAGCCGTTTGATTGACCTACCATAAGAAACAAATTCCCTAAAAAAAGGTAAAAGCCCACCTGGTGACCTTCGCCAACATTTTTCATTTCTGATTTTATTCGAAATTTCTTGCTACATTCATAGTACAGACCATAAGTGAGCATCTGAAACAAATTCGACATCGATCGGCAATCCCGATCAATTTTTAGATCGATTTACTTTTTGCCTTTCTTACTAAAGAAAGGTATAGGTTTTACTTTAAGCCAGGACGTCATTTCCAGCTTCGTAAATATGTCGATTCAGCATGAATTTTAAACCGAAAAATCGCTAAAAAATCACACTGCAGCGATTTTCGACGCTTCGTCGCCAAGTTGTCAAGTTGAGCTTCGAATACTGGCGCGAGAATGCTGGCGCATATGTTTCGGCTCGACTTATACTCGTTCGTAGTAGCTTGTCTACCGATGTTTCCTTCAACATGTAAGATATCGTAGCTTTTTGGTTTCTTTTGCTCTGTCCGTTTTTGCATAACTGTCCAATGTTTATGCAAAAACTTTTTTGACATAGGACATTCATCCGGGTACAATCAATTTGTTTCCCGTGTGCTCCTAAAATCGCCTTTAAGTAGGCTTCATTTGTCGTGTCGTTTTATTTAACAGAGTTCATTGGATTCCAATAGGAGCTTTCGAAGCTTCTAAGCTTTATATCGTTTTCAAAGTTTTCAATGCTCGCGACGCCAATGGCTATCTACCAAAGGTATTGCGATTGAGTGTGTAGTGGTGCGGTTGTAAAAATATCTATCTCTGACTCTCTCACTTTCGTAGACGCTGAATGGCAAGCTTCCCACTGTGCGGTTAACTCGGTTTTGCTTTGCGCCTGCTTTGTTCGGTTTTGGGCTCGTACCAAAACTAGAAAACCAAAACCGCGGTGTGTGTCGTCACTTGCGCATTGGAAGCTAAGAATTTGTACGATTAAAAATATTAGATAGGTGAAAATTGCATTTTCAATTTCTTTTAGAAAACACATCATTAATAATACCTTGCTCTCATCATAAGATTTTTTGTATCAAGTCGATGTTGTGAATTGAGATATGTTATATTCTTTAGTAAGAAAGGCTCTATGTCACCCCTGGTGGGATTAAATCGGGTTTTTTTAATGATAATTTAAATTATTAGCAATACATTTTTTTGCTCCCTGTTTTTTGGGGAAGTTTTGAACAAACTTGAAATAAAATTTTTATTGGCCTCACTTGAAAATACAACTGTTTTCAAACTTTTATCGATTGCAAAATGTATATTTCTTTTAAAAAAAACTTAGTAATTTTTTTAAATTGCATTTTCATAAGTTTTGAAAAATCATGAGCTTTTTAAAACATATCTCCGAGAAATTTTTGTCCATGCTTCATTGTGGCCACCTAAAACAAATAAAAAGATGTGAAAAATATACGGTTTTGTACAGTTTCACATTTTGTGACTACGTAGATTTTAGAATATTTACATACCATTTTTATATGAACAGCTGCCAAAATTGTATGTGGTGCAAAATCAATTCTTTGGTCATAGGCAATTCCCCTAAAGTTAGCTAAAATTGTTTTTAAAGTTGTTTTTCTTCCTCTTTAAAAAATAGGAATTCATTTTTCATATTTTGAAAAATTAAAACAGACTAGAAGTTTAATGAAACTTTTTTGAAATGGTTTTTTTTTTGGGCTGCTTCTCATAAACGAATCAGCTTATCTTTAATTTCTTATGCAAATAAATAAAACTAAAGCTGTTGTTTTGTAATACGTTTGTTCAACTTTAATAACAGCCCGAACCGTCGTGGAAGGCCGGCGCCACCCTGGTGGCGGACAACCCCGAGCAGCAAATTATGGGCACCATTTCGTTCCGCCAGTGGGCCCCGGGCCACGTGGAGACGGCAATCAACGCGACCGGGCTGCCGGTGGGAAAGCACGCCGTCCACGTGCACGCGTTCGGCGACATGAAGGAGGGCTGCAAGTCGACCGGTCCCCACTTCCGGAGTAGCATCGTAAGTATCCTTACGATTTTTGAATTGTTTTACTTTTTTGTTGTTGTTTTAGATTGGCAACATTGAGGTTAAGGAAGACGGCAATGCGATGATCGATTTTCACAGTCCGTACGTGAATCTGTTTGGATTTGCCGGGATTATTGGCCGTTCGATTGTGATTCACGAGAAGCCTTCGGAGGTGTACCGGTTCCCGGATCTGTCCATCAACAATCCGGTGTCATTCCAGGGAGAGGAAGACACCGTAGGAGGTCGGATTGCGTGTGGAATAATTACGATTTTGGACAATGTTTCGCAGTAGTGTGACTTTGAGTCGGAGTTGTTAAATTGTTATGTTTAAAAATATATTCAAATTGTATATAGTTTAGCTTGTAGTTTAAATCCAGGGATGACATATCAATTGTCCCTATTCGGAAATTACTAGGTGAACATAATAACTCAATTTTATCTAATTGAACCATTTAATCAAGGATATATAAAAGAGGCTCACTCTGTACTGCAATCAGTTTGCTCCCAGACAGTAAACTTTGACTTCTAAAATGATTCAGTTCAACTTTATTCTGTGGGTTATTCTTACTTACAATTTGTCACAAGTAAAGTGTAGTGTTATCCCTTTACTGGAGCAACTTATATCACATCAAAATGTGCCGTTACAAGTTGTTCTTCGAACTTGTTGGTCTTCGGAAGAAGAAGTGTACTTTCACAAATTGTTTAGTGAAAACAGCCTGATAAGCTTCGGAAGAGCAATTGATTCCCCTAGTCAAAGATCGGTGATCGTAACGGACACAGCTTGTCAAAATGTATCGTTTGTGTCAGAAAAAGAACGTTCAAAAATTCAGTGGATTTACTTCAACAGTAACTCTTCATAGTTTTTGAACATCCTTGCATCGCAGAACATAACCGTGGCAAGCAAAGTCCTAGCCGTGGTCAAGTCCGGCGATGGCTACAATATCAAAAGTGTCTTTCGTTACACCGTTAACGGTCCGCTGATCGAAGAGTTGATCGGTAGCTGGCAGAACGAAACCCTCCAAATGATCACTCCATCCCGAAACCTCAACTTGGGGGTGATCCTCAAAGCCGCGATCGTTTGCAACAGTTCGGCTGATCAAAGCGCAACTTTGATGAACGTTGAACTCACCAAACAGTTGGCCTTCCTTCTCAACGTCACGATCAACTTCGTGTGCTTCAAGGCCTGGGAAGCCGCCCGTCAAGGGGATGACGTGGACTTGATCGCAACGCCAACATACATTACCACCGAACGACTCAAGCAGGTCCACTTCCTAGCCATGACTGGACCGCTAGACTACAAGTTCATATTCCGGTCACCGAAGCTGTCCTATACTCATAACGTCTTTGCAGTGGCCTTCCACTACCGCGTCTGGCTGTCGATCCTGGGCCTTATCCTGCTGGCAACGGTTATCCAGGTGGTCATAATACGCGTTGATCGCGCAGTGGTCCACACCGACAACCCACGTGACCGAAGCTTCGCCGGAGTTTTGCTCAGCATGATCAGTCTCGCCAGCCAGCAGGAGGTACTGATCGCGTCGCGAACGATCTCTTCCAGAACGCTCAGCGTGGTGATGTTGTTCAGCCTGATGTTCCTGTACATTAGCTTTTCCGCTAACATCGTGGGCTTGATACAGTCCCCGTCGCGGACGATTCGTACTCTGGGGGATTTGCGTGCATCTGGAATGGAACTGACCGTACAGGACGATCGTATCAACAGGATCTTCATCGGGGTGAGTCACTGGTAAGTTTCTGAACCGCAATTCTTCAAACATTCGTGATTGCCGAACCAAACCAACGAGCACGGCTTCGTACCCTTGCCGGAAGGTGCTGATCGAATTCGTGCGGGTCTGTACGCCTTTCATGGCGATACCAACCTGATCTACCGCTACATGATCGATCACTACAAGGAGGAGGAAAAGTGTAACTTGCAAGCGATCAATCAGTTAATCCCGCTCAACGGATACTACTCAATATCGAAGAACTCCCCGTACGTAGAGCACATCAAAGTCGGGTACGATCACTAAGCGACACACTAAACCAAACGATCCTCACACATTCCCCAAACCACCTTCAGCTTGTTGGCGCTACGGGAGAGGGGCTTTCAAGCGCGCGAAACGGAAGCCCATTACACCGGGAAGCCGCCCTGCCTGGGCGATAGCGTTTTTGATCCGATCGCCATGGTGGACGCCCTGTTTGCGATGCAGCTGATGGGTTGGGTGACGGGCCTGGCACCGGTCATTCTGGGGTTCGAGCTGGCCGAGAAGCGGTACGGTGGCGTTTGGCGCGGGGCTTTGGGGAAGCGATTGAGGAGTTTTTCGAGAAGAAGTTGAACTTTTCGAACATCATTCTAATCATTATTATAAAAAATGGAAGTTATGTTTAACCTTCTACTGCTCAAATTTTTTTCGATGATTTTTATTTTTCCCGTGTTCAGGAGGTCGTTTTGAGCAAATTTTGTTCTACGATAAACTTTACTTCTCGTGTTTTTTTGTTTTTTTTTTATATATTTCGTTTGAATTCCTTTACCGTCGTTATTCCTATTATGTTTCGATAACACTGGTGTTGTTTAACCATCTGCAACCCAACCCCGCAGGCTTCGAGCTAAAAATTCGCCAAAAATCTATTTTCAACCAATTTTCGATCTAGGTATAAAAAGCATTGGAAAGAAGAACTTCAGAGTTTTTTTTAGCTAAGGGCCTGAAAACATATAAAACCCAATAGTTTATAGGACCTTTACAAAAAAACTCTAAAACTCATAAAACTTGAGAAAATTCCAAGGTTGGAAGTGTTACTTTGCCAATGCTTTTAAAAATATCATCCTTTTCTGGGGTCAATTTTGGCTGTGTTACATACTAAAAAATTTCTCTATATTATGTGAAAATAAGTATGCAGTAATTTTTGTTGCCTCTAAGCATTTCTTTACAATTTAAATGATAATTTTATTTAAGCATAAAAAAGTGTTAATTTACTCGATACTGAAAACATGAATCACATGTAAACTCAGTTGATGTAGACGTGAGATTGGACGCAAACGGTAAAATTACACGTAAAATCATGTTTTTACGTATAATTTGTTGCAAATTTACATCAAATTGCATCTAAATTTAAATGTGTTACATCCAAGTTACATCATAAATGATGTAACATTCGGATTTTTTTGTGTTTGTTGGTAGAAAATGTGAAAAACAATAAAAAAATAGAAAAAAAAAAACAGTCACATGAAAAACTAAATGTATGACAAAAGGTCGAATGGAAAAAATGTCGAATGGACGAAAGACCGAATGCCAAAAGGTCAAATGGACAAAACGTCAAAAGGGCAAAGGGTCGATTTTTTAAAAATATTTCTTTTTCAAAAATAACTTTTGATGTGAAGCTAAACGCATGAATATTGAAAAGGAGCTATGAAAAGCTGTTTTTAACGCTTCTGTTTTTAACACTTCTATATTCTTTTAAATGTTGAGGTCTTCCAATCTAATCTGATCAAATCAAATAAAATTTAGATTTAGAAAGAGGATTTTTTCAGCACGAGTCATTTATCCAACGAGGTTAACCGAATTGGATAAATACGACGAATGTTGAAAAAATCTAGTTTTGCAACGAGTTCCATACAACATTTTTTGCATTTCCGAAAATCACCCATCCAGTGAAATTTTAAGTCAAGTTTTTATGTATTTTGTCAATAAATCGTTTAAATAAAAAAATGTTGAAGAGTGTTACTTTTCGAAACAAGTGCTGAAAAGTTCAACTTTTCAGCACCCATTTCAGCATTTATTTTGAGAAGTGTTGCTATTTGATTCTTTTATTTTTGGTACAGAAAGGTAGGCAATTTCGTCTTTCAAGAATGACAAGAAAAGTAAGTAGTTTCACGACGGAATTGCAAATAATGCATTATACTGCCCATAATTGAAAATTCGGCTATTATGCCAAATCAAGTATTCCGAGAAAAACGCGTTTTAGTGTTTGTCACAAAATCTCCGTCAAGGCAATTTCCCATAAGAGTTGCATATTAGCCGTTTGGTTTTTCGCATCGGCAGCCAAGTCTAAACACTTTTTAAGTGAAATTCGAGTTCCAGAAGATGCGTTGGAACATCCTCTACCAACTGGTGCTAATATCTCGTTTTTGCCAAAAGTGGATATTAGCCGTTTTTTCAATGGTGGGCAGCATACACCATACACCGTCATCAGGGGTGATATTGGGTCATACAAAAATGCTGAAATTTGTATGACCCAATTTCACCCCCAGACCTAATGTCACCTGATGACGGTATCCAAAATATCTAAGTATTGACGATTTTTTTTTTACTTTATGTGATTTTTTTTTTCAAGGTGCTGTAAGGTGCATCGAAATTTTATGAAATTTCAAAACATTTTTAAACGAGCCTAAACATTCTATTGCCATATATAAATATGCTATTGTCTTTCATATGTTTATAGGACCTAATCAAAAAAATGTCGAGATATGATTATCAATGCAGAAAAATGCATTTTACATTGTTTTTAGTTGATTTTACTTCTATTTTCGTGGGATTTTTGAAGTCTTTTGAAAAAAATTTTTTCCCATTGATTTTTTGGACCAATTTTAAAGGTGGATGGGGGGTGGTGGAGTGACAAAAACTTTGAAAAATATTTGCAATGACCTTATTTAAAAAACGTTACTTAATCCACCGGAAGGTGGTTGCTGCCTTCCTCCTAAAAGCCTTGCAACCACACACTACGAAAGCTTTGGCTAACGCTTACTTAGTAAAGACACTATATATCTGAGTGCTGCCATCTAGGTATGATAAATTTAATGAACCATTTGAAAGCACTGCAGTGTTTGTGTGCGTGCATTGAGCGTAAAGTTCCGACAGCTATCCGCCGGAGCTTTCAAATTATGTAAATAATGACCCTTTTTAGTATCAACCAAAACAGTTTTTCGAACATATCTTTTAAAGTACTGCACCAAGCCGGATGAAATTTAAAAAAGACTTAAAGAACCTGAAGGCAAATCCAAAAACATAGATCCGGACAAAATCGGTCGAGCCAGTTCCGAGAAAAGTGAGTGAGAAAAAAAATTCTACGTCCATCCACACGCACAGACATTTGCTTTGCTTTGGTTAGACTTTGATTATAAGAACTTATTTTTTGATAAAATTAATCATCTAAAAAACGTGAAAACAATTTTTTGCTAATTTTGGAAAATCTCAAACTTGCTAAAATGCAGAAAATTGCTTTTAAATCCTCTTTCAGTTGATTGCACTTCTATTTCCGTTGAAATTTTGAAAGCTTTCAAACATTTTTATCACCACCTACGTGTATCTAGCAGCGAGCTGACGGTCTTTAATTAAATATTCGACGAACGATTTCGACACTTGTTCGACAAACGGATTGAGTTGACTTCATGGAAGTCACAAAAGGTGAGCAAAGCCAAAACATTCTGATAAGGATAGCCTCATGGAGTAATTTTTTTCCTAGAAATTGCACAACCCATTAAAAAAGTTACTTATTATTAAAGTAAATTAAAAACGAGCAAATTTCACATCATGTTGATTTGCATGACAAAAAAAGTTTTATTTAAAATAAAGACGTGCCTTAATGTAATGTCTAAAGATAACCTATACTGTTTGCATTTAGCAGTTCTGCTTCTTTTAAATTTGGTTTCGACGCTATCAACTTTACTAACTTTCAAAAGACTTGTCTTCCTTTCTTAAAAGTAAAATCTCACATTGCAATTAGCAATCGACCGTTGCAAAAACAAAAATACTACGGCTTATCAGTGCCGTACATATCTGCGTAAGTGAATAAAACTCTTCACGCAACGGTGAATAAATTCATTCTTTGGATTACGCAGCTTTAGAGCAGAACTGCAAAACCGGGTTTCTCCAAGTGTTTTTTTTTCTGCTGAAAAATGGCACCACCAGCCAAAAAGGCGTAAGTCGAAATTTTAGTGAGGTGAACAAATAAAATTTAAAGTTTTCCTCAAGGAAAACCATACCGAATCGCACGTCCGGAATTCACTGTGGACTTCGGGGCAACGAGTACCAGATCTTCATGACGATGTACATGCTCGTGCGAGCCCACAACAAGTATCCTGCGCACCAGGATTACGAGCTGCGTATAGAACGTCCGGAACCGGAAGTGGGCAAGTTTGACGACATTTGGCTCAAGGTGGGAAATGAGGAGGTGTTTGTTCAGGTTAAGTACGACTCGGTTAGTCCAACGCTGACCGAAGGTATGCTACAATCGAAAGGAAAGGATGATCGCTTCTCACTTTACAAGTACAGTAAATCGTTCAAAGAGTGCAGAAAACTAGCCGCACCTCAACGGGGAAAGCAAATCTGGTGGAACGTGTTAATGACGAATCTTCCGCTGAGTGGGAAGGTATCGGATATTTTTGAAAGTTTCGATGTCGACTGTATGCTGACTAAAGTGTTGGGAACAGGAGATTTGGTGAAACTTAAAACTGGAAAAATGCAAAAGGAGCTTGGTGCGTCGAAAGAGTTTTATGAGGATTTTTTACTTTCCGTGGGAAGTGAAACGCGTAAAACAAATAAATCCTGTTTTAAAAAACTTCAGAGGATTATACAGGATGAAATAGAGAGGGTGATGTTCGAGGATGCCGAGCATACAATTCACAGACTACGTGTTAAAGTAGTGAAATGGGTTTGCAATAAAATTTGTAGGGACGAGAAACATTTCAACAGGAAATGGGTTGATGATTTTTTCAAAGACATACAAAGTGATTATAAATCGATTATAGAGGCCTATCGGCTCGAGCTTAAGGATAGATTGGAATTATATGAACATGTGACTATAGGGGATAGAAGAGTTGATAGATTGAAGCAATGCATGCAAAACGAGAAGATTATTCTACTGTCGATCGTAGAGTCGTCAATACTGCGTTTGAAACAGATTTACCAGATTCTTAAGGATGAAAAGTTCACGTATTTATTATTCAGTAGATTGCAAAATATTTCAACCAGAGAAAAGGTGCTAAATGCATTGAAACAAAATGACTCAAGTAAAATGTTTTGGTTATTCTGCATGATCGGAAAGATGCTAAAAACTTGTTTGAATTTACACAGGAAATTCACAACATGTGCACCACGATAATCATTATATCTGAAATGACACGAGATCTTTCAGACAATTTCAACGCCAACAATATTTCCTTTGAGTTAGATTCTGAAGAAATCACAATGGCTGATTTCACTACTAGCACTAAGGACTATCTATCCAAATCAACGGTTACATTTCAAGGAATTGAACAAACGATTGAAGAGCTTCCAAATGTGCCAGGATTTGAATCAAACATATCCGGAGCTTGTCTTGAAGCACTGATCGATGGATATCCGGTGATAATTGGTGCTAAATTACCAAGTGTTGAGTCACGGTGTTCGTTCTATGTAGGAAGAAGGTTTAGCTCGATAAGCTCAAATTACTATTCGCAATCCAAATTGAGGGAAGATGATGAGGTTTGTTTCGTGGAAAACGTGCATGAAATTGATACAAATAACGATTTACTTTATGGTTTAGTTATTAAAGATGAAAACGAACTAATCGACATTGAAGCCCTTATCGATGGATCCAGCAAATTGATTGTGTTTGTGGAGTATTTTGAAGATTATTGTTACATGAAAAAATCATTAAATTGTGATAATTGTGACAAACATTTCAATTTCCTACGTACGCGCAGATCGTATTACGCAGATTGGTGTATAGGTGGTAAGGACGAATACAAGTTTCTTGAACGTACCCAATATTATCCCAAACAAGCAATCATATTAGCCGGAGACATTGGCACAGGAAAAAGTACGACATTCCTCCGACTGGCCAACAATCACAAAGAAGCCTATCCTTCAACATGGGTCATTTTTGCTGATCTCAACACTGAAACCACTAAAAACAAGGAATTTGAGCTCGAAGAATCAATCACAAAAGATTTTGCTGTGCAATTATTGTGCAATCTGGTTGCAACGGAACAGGACAGTGAATATTTTGAAGATTGCGTTATGAATGATCCTGAAAACGTGGTTGTGTACCTGGATGGCTTCGATGAAACTTGTCCAATTTACAAAGACAGTGTTTTGAAATTTATAGAAGTTTTGGTTGATTTGCGCGTCAAACGTATTTTTATCAGTACTAGAACTCAGTTTGAAGGGGAGCTCATGGAGCATTTTTCCACGATTACGTATAATTTGTATCCATTGGATGAGAAAGAATGTGTTAGTCTCTTGGAATCACTGTGGAAAGAAGAAGGACGGTCAGAGCAACAAGCATGTGAAATGGTTAAGGAAATAAATAATAAATTACAGCATTTTATGCAAGGTGTACCGATGGTATTTAAAATGTTGGCTAAAATTCCATCAAAAGATGTTGATAATTTTATGGTAAACAGTTTTACACTGTACGATTTTTTTGAAGTTTTCATGAAAAACATTTTGGAAAGATACTTTGTTGAAAAATCTAAAATGAACATCAATCAAAACTTTGTAAGAAGCAGGGATATTCCAAGATTGCAGGAAAGTTACAGCAGAGATTACAATTTGATTGCTATCAAATTACTGTACACTGAAGATCATGTTGGAAAGTTTTTCTCGAAACATGACTATGACGAATGGACAAAGTTATCTCGCCAACCAATTGTTTACGTGACGTGCAGTGAAATTATAAAAGAATCCCGCTTTGTCCATCAGTCTTATGCCCAATTTTTCGCTGCTGTTTTCATTTACGACAAGTTTATTCAAGAAAATGACGGAGAACAATTTTGGGATCATTACAGGCCAGCGTTGGTTGCGGAAGGGCTCGTGAGTGATTTTTTCTTTCAAAAGATATTTTCGAACTTCAATAATGACACCCAATCAAAAGTTATGCAGTTATTTGAGCTAGTTTTAAGCGTCTCAATAAGATATGAAAGTGAACAGAATTTGTCTATGTTTAAAAAACATGTTCTTCAAAATAAACACATGAGCGTAATTAGAGAAAAATTTATAAGTTCTCTGTTCAAAATTAATCCCTTTGAAGCGATTGAAATCGCCATACAATTCCATCAAAATTCACTTGCAAGAGAATTTATAGAACTAGACAAATCTTTCATTTCGCATACTAATGCACGAGGTCAAACACTGTTGCACTTGGCTGCTAAATTCGGAAACACTGATATTTATGGATATTTTTTAATATGTGGCCTCAAACCTGATGTTTTAGATGGACAAGGAAATACACCTTCCAGATTAGCGTACAAAAGCAAACAATATGACATATATACCCTAGATAAAACTCCCGAAGATCCCCTTGATGAATTCCAAAGTCCTGCAGTTTTGTATATGCTTTTACTATTGGTTCTGCATTTGCCAAATTTCCCCGGAGCAACATTACGAATCAAAGAAAAAAGCCATCTTAGAGTTCTTGTTGAGCTTAATAATGACTTTATTCTTATCACCCTCGATAACACCAAGGATCTGGAAGAATACATAGAATCAATCATAGAGGATACAGAAATGTTTGCAGAAGTTTCCAATCAACAAGACACCGACGACATTCTAATTTTTTTGCACGCTTCCTATCCGGATCCGAAGAGAATGTTCAAGGAAACAACCGACCCATTTCAAGCGTCTTGGGACCCAAGTGAAGACATGCTCTATAGTTTCGACAAAAGGTTGAAAGTATTTTGCGTCGGATTTTCGGAAATGGATTTCCATCCTCAAGCGCTGAACAAAATTACCGAAAAAACTTTACTCAAAGATACACAGTACGCGCTGTTAAGGTTGCAACACTTGTGTATTGACTTTTTGAACAAATCCATTCGCATGGACGGGACATTTGCACAAATGGTTATCTCACAGTTGCATCAGGAAGCGTTGGAGCTACATAACGAAGAAGCAAGATTTAAATACCGAAAATTTCAGTTCAAAGAACCTGTTTCAAAGTTGCCAAGTTTGGAGTCCTTTCTCCAGTGTGAGCAACGTGTTCCGTACATTATTAATGACAGCATTGAATCGGCTAAAATCAGCCACTATCTTGGAGATCGTATTAATTACCACGTGCCTGGAAGGATGCTAATGGACGCACATTTGATTGGTATCGTTATGGAAAAATTTAAAAACCTGCAACTTGTTCAAGTTCATCATTTGGATTGCAATTCAAAGCTAACGAATAACAATGATTGTGACAACTGCACACTTATTTTGGATCAGTGCCAAAACATTTCAAAAGTTTGTAAAGTCATCGTTTCATTGAAACATCCATTGGCAGGACCAAATCTTGCCATTAAAGATCTCGATGATGAAACTGTAAACATGGTTAAAATGTACAGCGTTACTAAACAGGGCAATTACATACGTTTAGGTGATTTAGAAGAGATTTCTTTTCAATTTTGTATTCAAAATGGAGCTTTGGAGTACATTGCACTAAGTCAACCAATTTACCTAGGTCAAACTCATCATAATTACTTTTTACCGTGGCGAAACAAGATAAGAAAGTTTTCAGAAGAAGTTCCACTAGCTGATAATTTCTATGAGTCACTTGATCAGCTTCTCAGCATCAAATTTCCAGTAGTATCCAACACGAAAAAACTCGTCATTTCCACATGTAAGGAGTGTGACGAAACAATTCTTTCCCCAACGTCGCTGTCCATGCTGTCATGTGAGGCCAGTTGGCGTTTCAAAGATAAATTAGTAATTTCCACT
Source organism: Culex quinquefasciatus (assembly GCF_015732765.1). NCBI lineage: Eukaryota > Metazoa > Arthropoda > Insecta > Diptera > Culicidae > Culex > Culex quinquefasciatus. The sequence goes on along the minus strand of NC_051863.1, from coordinate 187,130,553 downwards.
CACCTGTTTTCGCTGTCGGAAATTTCAAACTGCCCAAGCGCAATACAGCTGCTCACACAATGGTTCCAAACTGAAGAAGATGATGCTCTTTCGTTCAGCTGGGTACAATTTTATCTGGAAAAATATCCCGAACGTGTTATAGTAATGATAGACGCGTTGGACGTCGATCTGCAGGAAAATCACATCGATTTACTGAAAACGAACTTTGCTGAAGCAAACTTTCAGTCCGTGCTCGTGTTTGTAGATTCTGACGAGAACTGGGATCAGATACGGGCAAAAATTGCGACCGTTTGTCGATTTGAGTTATACAATTGGACTGAGTGGGATAACAGCAATGAATCAAGGGATAAATTATCGATACCCGAACCGTTTCCATCGAATGCCCGCGTCTGTGAACATTTCAAGCAAAATCCATTCGCAATCGTTGAACACAGTAGTGGTTAACTATTGGAGCCTTCATTAAAAAAGGTACCTACATAAACGATTACACTTTTCAAATAGTTACAATATGAATTACAATTTATCTATTCATTTATTCAACACAAGGATAATCAAAGAAATGTGCTGTTCAAACATTTACAAATTATTATTTTATACCTTTAAACATTGCATTGTCTTCAATGACAATAAAGTTTAAACTTGTTTTGGAAGAATAAAAAAAATCAGAATACAACTGAGGTAAATCGGGACTACACACAGAAAAAAATAATGTAAATTTGGAAGCTTTAATTTTTGAAGGTTGAATATTACCTCTTTTATGATGTAATATTACCTCAATTTAGACTGAAAAAGAGACATTACACCAGAAAAGTGGTAAAATTACACATTTCCAGAGGTAAAATCCCGAGCATGGGTACATAACAAGGGAAATGCGTAATAATACCTTTCTCTGGTATCAATACCAAATTTTGGTATTCCTGGACCCTTTAAAATTTGTCTGAGGATTATGCAAGAGCAAAATGTGCTATCATACCAATTTAAGGTATTATTTTGATATTGCAAAATTGCAGAGTTTGTCAATGGTCGAACACCACATTTTGGTATTCTTTTGGTATTACTGTATTTTATCAAATTCCTCTGAAACTATGGGAAAATTTTGACCAATTTTGACAAATTCATTAATTTTGCACTAAAATGATGTCTCAAAGCGAATGCTTTCATTGAAAACCGGAAATTTCAAACTTGATCTTAAACATTTTTGATTTACCCCCTACAGAAATGACTTGAAATTGTGGAAAATTTTCTAAATCAGGATGGCACATTGGTATTGAAAGGTTTCGTCAATTTTCTCTGAAACTATGGGATTTTTACCAATTTGGACAAGATAATAAATTTTGCGCAAAAATGACTTGAAAAAAAAATGTTAAAGCTGGTTTTAACATTTTTTGATACACCCATTAAGATTTTTTTTAAATTGTTGAAATTTCTCTAAGTCGGAATAACCAAATACTTTGAAAAAAGAGTCAATCGAAAGATTATTGAATTTTGGTGAATTTCAATCCAGTTTCATTTTAATAACACTTATTTTTCAGTCTTGTTATTTTTCAGAAGCTTCAAGAACTTCAAGCACAGGCCGTTCATCAATGACAAATGCATTCGGTGTGGTGAAGAATATCACTAAGAACAACATGGAATCATCAGGTGAGTAGATTTGGCTGTTGCATATGGATCATTACCGTTTTTTCACTAACTGCAACTGCTGCACTAAAAATGGTATGAAAATACCAAATTTTGGTATTACTTGTTCAAATACCAGCGACCATAATGTGCTCTTGGTTGCCCAGTAATAGATGGTAAAATACCATGAAATCATACCAAAATCATGTATGTGGAAGACCACAGGAATACCAAAAAATGATTTTCCAAGGGCGCGGGAATATCTAAAATTAAAACCATGGCAATAACAAACTTTTGGTATTCAAGCAATGTTCAAAAATCCAGAAGATCTCAACTTGGTATTGAAATGGTTTTATTTTGAGGTATTATTTTACCCTTGGAATAACATTGATTGGCATTGTTGTGCCCTTCCACATACAAGACTTTGGTATGATTTCATGGTATTTTACCATCTATTACTGGGCAACCAAGGGCACATTTTGGTCCCTGTTATTTGCCCAAGTAATACCAAAATTTGGTATTCCCGTGTTATTTACCCCTGCTCGGGATTACACCTTTTTTCTGACATAAAAGATGTACCCCTTCCCAGATGTAATATTACCATGATTTTTTATTCTGTGCAGTATGTTTAGTAAGATATACCAACATGAGTTATATGTATCAAAACTTGCATAAGGATCTGGCCAGTGATGTTGAAAATAATCGCTAGATTGGAGAGAGCAATCAAACCTCCCTTGAGCCTAGAATCCTTCCAACTATGGTTACGAGTCCAAGTGGCACCCATCTGAGCCACTGAGACTAGCCGTTGAAAACCCAGTTCTCAATTTGTATCATTTTTTTTTATTTTAGTTCCAAATCAAAACAGTTCCCGAGCAGGGGTAAATAACACGGGAATACCAAATTTTGGTATTACTTGGGCAAATAACAGGGACCAAAATAAGCCCTTGGTTGCCCAGTAATAGATGGTAAAATACCATGAAATCATACCAAAGTCTTGTATGTGGAAGGGCACAACAATACCAAACCATGTTATTCCAAGGGTAAAATAATATCTCAAAATAAAACCATTTCAATACCAAGTTGAGGTCTTCTGGATTTTTGAACATTGCTTAAATACCAAAATTTTGTTATTGCCATGGTTTTAATTTTAGGTATTCCCGCGCCCTTGGAAAATCATTTTTTGGTATTCCTGTGGTCTTCCACATACACGATTTTGGTATGATTTGATGGTATTTTACCATCTATTACTGGGCAACCAAGAGCACATTATGGTCGCTGGTATTTGAACAAGTAATACCAAAATTTGGTATTTTCATACCATTTTTAGTGCAGCAGTTGCAGTTAGTGAAAAAACGGTAATGATCCATATGCAACAGCCAAATCTACTCACCTGATGATTCCATGTTGTTCTTAGTGATATTCTTCACCACACCGAATGCATTTGTCATTGATGAACGGCCTGTGCTTGAAGTTCTTGAAGCTTCTGAAAAATAACAAGATTGAAAAATAAGTGTTATTAAAATGAAACTGGATTGAAATTCACCAAAATTCAATAATCTTTCGATTGACTCTTTTTTCAAAGTATTTGGTTATTCCGACTTAGAGAAATTTCAACAATTTAAAAAAAATCTTAATGGGTGTATCAAAAAATGTTAAAACCAGCTTTAACATTTTTTTTTCAAGTCATTTTTGCGCAAAATTTATTATCTTGTCCAAATTGGTAAAAAAATCCCATAGTTTCAGAGAAAATTGACGAAACCTTTCAATACCAATGTGCCATCCTGATTTAGAAAATTTTCCACAATTTCAAGTCATTTCTGTAGGGGGTAAATCAAAAATGTTTAAGATCAAGTTTGAAATTTCCGGTTTTCAATGAAAGCATTCGCTTTGAGACATCATTTTAGTGCAAAATTAATGAATTTGTCAAAATTGGTCAAAATTTTCCCATAGTTTCAGAGGAATTTGATAAAATACAGTAATACCAAAAGAATACCAAAATGTGGTGTTCGATCATTGACAAATTCTGCAATTTTGCAATATCAAAACAATACCTTAAATTGGTATGATAGCACATTTTGCTCTTGCATAATCCTCAAGACAAATTTTAAAGGGTCCAGGAATACCAAAATTTGGTATTGATACCAGAGAAAGGTATTATTACGCATTTCCCTTGTTATGTACCTATGCTCGGGTTATTAGCGTTTTGGATTGCTGAATTGGTGGCGTTGAGTCTGTAACGTTCAAGATTGTTCACTCTGCACAAAGATAGGGCTTTTATCAAAATTTCATATAGGGGGCGTCCATTGACCACGTAGATAATTTTTTTTTAAATTTCAGATCCTCCCTCCCCCCAAGATTTTTTGTATGAGGCTTGGAATATTGAACCCCCTTCTCCCCTAAAGTTTCCACGTTGTTCATGAATGGTCCCTAAGAAAACTTAAGCAAATCTTAAAATAAATTGAAAGCACTGCCATTTAGCACGAATAAACTATCCTCATTTTTGTAAACAACAGAAAATATGTACACAAAAAGAATAAAAAAGTTTGCAAAATAAGAAAAGTTCCCTATGACTCATGACACTATGCTTTCACAAGATTCGCCTTTTCCCAAAATTATGTGCATGGTTTAATCTAACAACAAAATGATAACGATGGATAAATAGAAATAATAAGAATATAAGCATTTTTTTTTTCATGAAGGTTAGACGTAACAATCAGATTGTGTTCTTGGAATTATTTTGATAAGATAATATTCAATCGTGCCATTCCCATTTTGAACACCAAAATCGATTTTAGCTTCATGTGTGATGTTTGAACTTAGTTCTAGAATGGGGTTTTGGCTAGATATTTTATTTTGTTATATTTAAAGTAGGTACATTTATTTATCGGGATTCGTGGTGTAGAGGTAAGCGTGGTTGCCTCTCACCCAGTCGGCCTGGGTTCGATCCCAGAAGGTCCCGGTGACATTTTTCGAGACGAAATTTGTCTGATCACGCCTTCCGTCGGACGAGGAAGTAAATGTTGGCCCCGGTCTAACCTAGAGGTTAGGTCGCTAGCTCAGTCCAGGTGTAGGAGGCGTCTTCCTGGGTCCTGCCTCGGTGGAGTCGCTGCTAGGCAGGTCGTCAGTTCGAATCCCGGGGTGGATGGAAGCTCTTAGGTGTGAAAAGAGGTTTGCAATTGCCTCAAGCCTTCGGACACCTAGTTTCGAGTAGGAATCTCGCAATTGAGAACGCCAAGGCAATGCTGTAGAGCGAATATTTTTTGAATTTATTTTAAAAAATCTCCTCGCATTTCAATATAACTTATAACAAATTACCAAATAAAAAGACGTGCCTTATTTCGGAGTCACAAGTGGTCGCTGTCGCTCACAAATTTCGTGTTTTGGGATTGGTGTGATCGGCTTCACGTTATCAACTTCATTTTCAAAAGAAATACCAAGAGGGATGGTGTTGGGTGCGACTTATCGACAGCAACATTATAAAAGTAAGTACAATCATACTTAATCATGGCGCAGCGCAAGCGAATTATTATAAATCGATATCTTTCAAATACCTATTGCCTTCAAATTTAAAATTTCCAACTTTATAGTTGATTTTAAAATGAGTAAAACTATACAAATGCAAATCAAATGGCTTGGAATTGAAATTATCTTATTATAATTAAAAGCGTTATCAAATCATCAGCCACGAATAGGAAAGCACCTATTTTTTTAATTTAGAAATTTTTAACAAAATCATATACAATAAGTTTCAACATCAGACGTTTTGAGTGTAAGTGAAGCATGAGTCAATCATATACTCAAAGTTTTAGGAATTACCAGCATAATAGTGATTCATGCATCATTATCAGCTTTAAATTGTTGTTGTAAATTGTAATATTTTATGAAACATACTTCAAATGTATTTCAAACCCCTAACCAACAAAGTAAGCAGTGCACATGTATAGGCGGGAATAAAATATATGGTTCATAAAAATCTTATCAATTGAAAAAAAAAATGAGCGTTAAAATAAAATAAAGTTACACTTGTACCTATTTTTTTTATAAAACATTAAACTGTAGATAACGGATAAGTTTATGCTTGATGATAACGTTCAAGGAAGTGAAGCCTGTCAAAATAAGATCTATATAGATGCAGTCCTGCGTTGACTCTTTACTAAAAACAATGTTTCAATTTTCTACATAGGCGCTCATTCAAACTAAACTTTCACATCAAAGTTTGTCCCAATGACGACACCAAAAAAGAGAAAGTAAGTAGTACATATTAAAGGAAGGTGAATCGAACACAAAGTTATGTTGGGTTTGTCTATTTTAAGGAAATCGAACAGTTCAGATACAACCGATCAACGTGGAAGCTCATCCGGTATTCATTGCGGCATTCGTGGCAATGAGTACCAAATCTTTATGACAATGTACATTCTTTTGCGAGCCCACAACAAGTATCCACTGTACGATTTTCGGCTTATGATGGAACGGTCCGAATCGGATGCTGGCAAATTTGACGACATTTGGCTCAAGGTGGGAAGTGAACAAATGTTCATTCAGGCCAAGCATAATTCTGTACAAAAAAGTCTAACAAAAAGTATGGTTCTGTTGGAAGGAGATAGCGATCCTTTTTCTCTTTCAAAGTATCAAAAATCTCACGGAAAATTTATCAACCCATTGCACAAAAAACGAGTAAAAAACTGTTGGTGTATCTTGATGACTAATTTACCCCTGAACAAAGATCTTCAGGACAGCTTTCAGGATTTAAATGATAGACATATGCCATACCATATCATAGGCGTTGGAAAATTGCTCAAATTAAAAACAAAACAGATAGAAAAAGACCCCAAAAAATTCGAAGCATCTGATGCATTTTACGAGGATTTTTTGCTCTCTGCAGGAAAAGGAACCGATTCTAGCAATACCAATGATACTGGTAAAACTCGTTTACGTGATCTGCAAAAAAAGATTGAGGATGAAATCGAAAGACTAATGTGCGAGGATGGCGAGTATGCTTTTCATAGACTCAGGGTTAAACTAGTCAAATGGGTTTGCGATAAGGAAAAGAGACAAAATAAAGAATATATAAACAGGAAATGGGTTAAAGATTTTATTAAAACAATTAAATCTGATTACCAGAGGATTGTAAATGCCTACTATCAGGAATTCACAGCTCGGTTGGAGTTTTATGAACATGTAAATGTGAATGATAGCAAAGTTAATGCTCTCAAAAAGTGGTTAGTAGAAAAAAATAAAATCAACATCATCCTATCATTCAAAGAGTCTCCTATAATGCGTATGAAGCAAGCTTATCAAAGCGCCCACAATAAAATGTTAACGTTTGTATTGTTCAGTCGAATGCAAAGCGACACCATAAGAACTAAAATGAAACGTGCACTGAAACAGGAAAAAATGCAAAATTATGTTTTGATACTTCTTGATGATTGCGGAAATGCTACAAACACATTTAAATTAGTTGAGGAACTAAAAGAAGACTGCGAAAATATAATCATTATATCAGAGGTGGCACATGAACTAGCGAATGAGTATCGCGCGAAAAATGTTTTATTTAAATTAGACTCTGGTGAAATTACAATGGCAGATTTATCAGAAGAAAGCATAGATAAATTGATAAAAGAGCCTGTTTCGTTTCAAGGTTGCACAATCCCAATTGAATTATTACCGAACCTAGCTGGATTCCAATCCAATTTAGCGGGATCACGCTTGGAAGCCCTCATTGATCGTTATCCCATAGAAATTGGCATTGGTTTACCTTGTGTTGAAGCGCGTTGTTCACATTATGTGCCAAGAAGTCTGTGGATGTCTAGAATGTTTTTTAATACCAAACAAATGGAACAAAACTCCGAAATTCGTTTTGTGGAAAGCGCAGAAGATATTGATGCAAGTAGCAATGTACATTACATCATTTTAATAAGTGAGGAAGATGATTTAGAATCAATTGAAGAGCCAATCGCAAAACCAAAATATTTTAGTGTTTTCATGCAACTTAGTGAAGATTACTGCTATTTCAAAAAATCACTTGGAAGGGAAAAAGTTTTTGGAAAAGAAGTTTTTAAACACAAGGCTAAATGGTGTGCTAGGATAAAAGATGTTAAAGAAGAAGATTTCCATAAATTAATTGAAGATTTTCCCAAAAAGGTAATCATATTGGCAGGTGACATTGGTACGGGCAAAAGTACTACCCTTCTTAAACTGGCAAATATTCAAAAGAACAATCATCCTTCTACCTGGATTGTTTATGTTGATTTAAACACTGAAACTGCCAGATACAAGGAATTCGCAAATGATGCCTTAATAACCAAGGATTTTGCTGTGAAATTACTTAGCGAGCTCATTGCAGTGAAACAGGACAGACCGTACTTCGAAGCTTGCATGAACAAAGATGCTCAAAATGTGGTGATTTATTTGGATGCATTCGATGAGGCTTGTCCTACGTACAAAGCTGGAGTGCTAAAATGTATTGATGTACTGGTCGCTTTAGGCGTTCAACGTGTTTACGTGAGCACGCGGTCACAATATGAGCAGGAACTTGAAAGGCACTTTTCAACGGCTAGCTATCGACTCACCTTTTTGACAAAGAAAGAGTGTGTTGAAATGATAGAATCATTGTGGAGTGCCCAGGAAAAAACAGCTAAACAGGCCAAAGCCATAGTTGAAGAAATGGATCTTAAGCTGAAGGACATCATGCAAGGAGTACCTTTGGTGTTACAAATGTTGTCGAAAATTTCACCCCATCAAGTGGACAGATTTTTGTCCGACAGCTTCACACTTTACGATTTGTTTGAAGTTTTTATGGACAACATTCTGAAGAGATATTTCACAGAAAAATCCAAAATGAACTTGGGGCAGAACTACATCCGAAGCAGAGATATACCGAAACTGCAACAAAGTTATTGTCGCGATTTTCACCTAATTGCCGTAAAAGGACTCTATTCTAACGAGCATGTTGGTCGATTTTTCGCTAAAAACGATCGTGATGATTGGGAGGAGCTGTCACGGGATTCTTTAGGTGATTTAACATGCAGTGAGATTATAGTTGGATCACGTTTTGTTCATCAATCCTACGCAGAATATTACGCTGCAGTGTTTATGTACACTAAATTTATTCGAGCCGAAAGTATGCATGAATTTTGGGAAAATTTTAGTCCAGCGTTGGTTACGGACGGGCTGGTCAGTACGTTTTTCTATCAAAAGATGGAATCAAATAATAACGAAGGCGTTAATTTGAAAATGAAACAGATTCTGGCTATAATTACAGCGGTTCCCTTAAGGTACAAATGCAGCCGGAATTATTCCATGTTTTTGAAATATCTGCTGCAAAATGAAATGCTTAATCATGTTATCAAAATTTTAACAAGGATTTGGATAAAATGTGACCCTAACAGGGCAATACAAGCCGCAGTTCAGTTTAAACAGATTTCACTTGTGAAAGATATTATTCAGAAGCAACCGTCACTAAAGAACAGTATCAATGCTAGCGGCCAAACACTGCTACACGTGGCCGCTGAAGCTGGATCTATTGAAATTGCTCGAGAACTTGAAGGTGAAGCCGGGAGTCTAAGCCTAACAAAACTTGACACTAATGGATATGATCCCATCATGGTGGCATATAGGAGCAAACAATTTGAAATGAGGTCATACTTTTTGAATAATTTCACAGCAGTTTCTCTTGACAGTTACAAAAGAACCGAAGCTCGTAACATGCTTTTGCTGCTGCTCCTATATTTGCCTAACCTTATCAATGCATCAATACAGATTTTGGAAAAGAATGATTATAGCATTCTTATAAAAATAGCAAACGACTATATTTTAATTACCACTGATTATGAAGCGTTGAAAGACTATATTATTTCCATAAAGAAAAAGTATGGCACAAGCTTCGATGAAATAACAAATCATCAAGAAACAGAAAGCATAAAAACATTTCTGCAAGAAATTTACCCTGATCCGGATCCAAAAAAGCTAACAGTAACCGAGAATGCATATCAATGGAATGATATTGAGATTTACAACGATTTGGTTTTTAGTATCAACAGAAAATTAAAGATATTTTGCGTTGGATACACGCAAGTAGAATTTAATTCCCTGGTTTACAAACAACTTAGTGCAAAAACGTTGTTCAGAGATCCCCTTTATGTGCTCGTCAGATTGCAATACAAGTTTGTTGATTTTTTCAAAGGAATCGAAATTCATGGATCCTCAGTAGAAACAGTTATTTCACAGTTGCACCAAGAAGCACTTGAGCTGCATTCCGCAGAAGCTGGACTGAAGTACAATAAATTTCAATTTAAGGAACCAATTCCGAATTTAACCAATTTTGAACAGTACCTCAAAAGTGGACAAAAAGGCACATATTTTGCTGTGTATGATGCTATAGAATCAGCTCGAATATGCCAATATCTAAAACTTGGGAATGGTACTGTTTACCACGTTCCTGGTTGGATGTTGAAAAACGTGCAAATTCGTACCAAAATTGACGAAATCATCGAACAAAATAAGGTGGAGTTGGTTTTAATTCATAATTTGGATTGTAATACCATCGGTTCAGATGAGTGTGAAAATTGCAAATTTATTTTGCAAAATTGCCAAAGCATTTCACAAAAATGTAAACTGGTTGTTTCACTGAAACACCCATTACCAAAATCTATTCCAGCAGTTGAAATGGACCTTACAAGCGAATCTATAAATATGATTGAAAATTACGTAATTTCATATGGAAGCAACTATATAAATTTTCATGAATTACATGAAGATATTCGCAAATACTGTATTACAAACGGAGCATTAGAATACATTGCGTTGAACGAACCAATTTGCGTTGGTCAGAAGCATCCGTTTTATTTTATACCTTGGATGCATCGAATAACACAATTAAACTACACTATTCCACTAGCGGACACATTTTACGGTTCGCTTGATAAGCTACTTGAGCACAAGTTTGCTATTGTTTCGAAAAACAAAAAAATGGTAATTCCTACATGTAAAAAATGTGCCGATGAAACGGACCTTTTCGCATCTCCGATACACATGCTTGCTTGTGAGGCAAGTTGGCGAAATAAAACTACTTTAGTGTTGCATGCCGATGTGATTAGCCTGTCACAGATTCATAATTCTCTCCCGAACGATACCAATCCACAATTAAAGAAATTAAAACGTCTACTTGAGAAATGGTACCGCTCAGAAGAGGACGATCCTCTGAACTGTAGCATTGTAGAATTATACCTTCGACAGTCTCCAAAAAATGTTGTTTTGATGATCGATGCAGAACTTGACGCTGACCTGGAGGAAAATCACATCGATTTGCTGAAGATGTTTTATACAGCTTCACCCATTCGGTCCGTCGTGGTGTACGTAGATACAAATGATAAAATTAAGCAGTTGGAGCATGCAACTTCTGCCGACCAATCCTTCAAACTTTATCGCTTGAAAGAAGAATACGATAAAATACCTTCGATTCCGAAACTATTTCCGCCCGAAGCTCGCGTTTGTGAACATTTTAGACAGCATCCGTTTGAAATAAAAGAATATTTCGTGTGAGCATTCGAGTATGGATTTCAAAAACTTGTATGGTAGAAAGCAGTGCATGAACAACAGAAGGAAGAAAAAAAAAGCTTAATAACAATTTTATTTGAATAAAGCAAAGCATGTCATATTAACATTTTGACATAATAATAAAAAAAAAGAAATCCCTTTCACCACCTGTTAACACCAATACTCCCAAGCTCGAGAAAAAGGGGAAATTTATATGGAATCAATAACAATTCACGATAACGGTAATCAATTTGTTTCTGTGTATTGATGAGAACTCTGCAGACACTCTGGGATTCCCCGCGCCTAATTTGAAGTTGTGCATGCTTATTCGTTGATGTTTAAAACGCCCGTATTCGTCGAGAGAACGCGGAGTGTGACAAAACGCTGGTTCTGATTACATTAGGAGGAATGCGTAAAGAAAAAGGTAAGAAACGCTGTATATTTTGAATGATATTTTTAAAATAAAGTAAGAAGTTGCGTGGAGTAAAATATCTTTTTTATACATAATTGCTACAATGGTACAGTAGTTGTTCGGTAACTGGGCGTTGTTTAACTGGGCTGCTTTTTAACTGGGCGCTCGATAACTGGGCTGTAGCCCAGTTAAAAAGCAGACAAACGTCAAAAAACCAAAACAAACCGAAATGACCGAGGGGTTGATGGATGCCAAAAGCCTGTTCAACAAATAAAAAAAAACTTTTTCAAACATTTATTTAATTTCAAGTCACAATCAAAGAAATATGAAAAGTAAGCATTGTAAATAAATCTAAGTAATTTTTATTTGTATATTTCATCAGGAAAATATTATGCATCGGTGGTCCCCTAGTAATTTTTCGTTCAGCCCAGTGAGCGAGCAGCATTCGGTGACTGGGCTACGTTCTCAGCCCAGTTACCGAACAACTACTGTATAGGTATTTATAAACATCATATAGGGGAGATGGGGGTAAGACGGCCACCCTAAGGGAGAAGTCTAATAAAATTTACACAACAGATTATTTTGATCTCAAGTTACGTACATATTGTTCTACTACTAGTCCATTATAGAAATGACATAAATTAGTTGGTCTAAAAACCAATTTTCAATACTTTTCAGCAATTTTAAAAAAATAATTGAAATCGTATATATATGAAATACGCGGGGTAAGACGGCCACCCATGTGGGGTAAGACGGCCAATGCTAAAAATTAACTTAATAACTTTGCTAAATCCACCCAAACACCTACATAGTTGGTTCAACAGACTTCTCTGAACATCATAACTATTTTGGTTGAAAAAATCAGGTTTCAAATGTGAAGAAAAATACTATTTAAAAAATTTCATATTTTGGCTCAGTGAATTTCATATTATTGCGACCACATTTTATGATAAACTATGAATTTTTGCTACAAAACAAACACAATTTGATACAAAAAAAAATAATTTATGTATTTCGATTAGAATAAGTAAATCAAAATTATGTAAACAATATTAAATTAGCGATTTTTACGAAAAGTTTGATAGGATTTCATACTGTTCAATGAGTTTTGCTATATCACAGTAAAGAATGTTGTCGAAACGGTAGTTAACAGCATTTTGATAAAAAATGGATAGTTTTATTGAAAATGCTTTTCCTTTGTCTACAAATATGTCTTAATAGTCGAAAACCGTCAAAAATATAACCTATATCAAATAAAATCTACAAATTACGGGTGGCCGTCTTACCCCCGGAGGAGGTGGCCGTCTTGCCCCCAAATAAATTATTTTTTTAAACATTTTTTGTAAACTTTTCATTGCATTTTTTGAACTTTTTCGAGGGACATAATCTAGGGAAAACTTCAATTTAACATGAAAAAATATTTGAAGATCGAAAAACATATTGTTATTTAACAAAAATGCCTAAGTTGTAATTCATGAAAATTACATCCAGTTTCAAGTTCAAAAATTATTTGTTTATTTTGAGCTATTTTTATACTATTTCAAACAATATTTCTGGCAAAGGTGACTCCATATGCATTATTTAGCATGAGGAACAGTATTGCTGAACATTTTAGTAATATTCATTAGTATACTTATTAAAACAGTGGGGTGGCCGTCTTACCCCGCCTGGCCGTCTTACCCCCAGCTCCCCTACTGCCGCTCGAAGCTAGTCCGTCTCATATGTAATTTCGTCAATTTTGAGGTAATGAAGCAGTTTGGTTCAAAATCATGTAAACTATCAGTAAAACCAATAAAATGAAGTACTTTGTTCTAGAAAGCCGGAGAAAATCAACTTTTTCGTGAAATTCTAACACGTAGCCTTATGGGCGGGACAACTTTGACACGCGTTTTTCTCGGCTTGCTGTTTTTACATATGGGACGGACACGATTAGAGCGGCAGTATAGAGCTGATAAAGCCTCTAGAGTTAATAGTTATTTGCAAGGTTGAAAAAAAATCTCTTCGAGCGAATAATGATTGCCTGAAGAAATTCCCCTGAGTATGCTTTGATCTCGTTTTCCCCGACTGCCAATTGATCGCTGAGTGTGGTAGCCACGAATAAAAATTTGAATGATTGGGTTTAGTCGTCAACTTGCTGCGATCTGATTACAATTTTCCCCATAGGGGGATGGCGTCGCTATTTTTAGACCACATTTTCCACTTTTGCTCATCGAAACCGACTACTTTATCGACTTCATTTTGCTGGGCGAGATAGGACGCCGTCTATTTTTAGACGATGACTCAGCACTTTTACACTCTTGCGCTTAAAAAAACCAGGTGGCAGCACGATGTAACGCCACGTCCCTATAGGGACGTGGCGTTACATCGTGCTGCCACCTCGTGTAAAGGTGCTGAGTCATCGTCTAAAAATAGACGGCGTCCTATCTCGCCCATCAAAATGAAGTCGATAAAGTAGTCGGTTTCGATGAGAAAAAGTGGAAAACGTGGTCTAAAAATAGCGACGCCATCCCCCTATTTACCGCCAGCAGTCATGGGTTGTTACAATCATCGGCTGCACTCTTGACGAATGACAGCTAGTCGTGGCAATTTTAGAATTAAGACTAATCTCAGCAGTCTTATTCGTGGGATGTAACGATTAATCGCAAAAATAATCATAGTCATCGGATTTTCAACACTGGTTATTTGATAAGAATGCAAAACAAAATGTACACTATACAATAATGTTAAGAATGTGATCTACTGCAGTTTTAATCGGAATGTGTCAATTTTCGGTAGCAAAAGAAAATAGTTCCTTTTGAAGTGTCGGATAAACGGTTAAATTAAACAAAAAAAATCCAATAGGGTGACAAAACCAAATCAAATTTAAAACATCAGAATAAAGAAAAATTACCTAAACAGATTCCCATCAACACATAACATAATTTAAAGCCTTATTTTAAAACTTCAATTGCAGAGTAATGTGTCCTCTGTAGTATGTCCCCTTCCGCGACTCGCGGTGTGCGCCGAGTTGCGTCCCGCTAAACCGGACTTTTTTGCGCACGCAATTCTCCACGAAAACCGGAAATGGATTCGATTTCATCTTTTTGCCTTCCTCACCTCACTGAGGCAAGGCTATAAAATCACTCGAAAAATGAACTTCTTAAATACGACTCCTAGATATACCTTCACGTATACCTATCGACTCAGAATCAAATTCTGAACAAATGTCTGTGGGGATGTGTGTAGACATGATTTTTTTTTCCACACTATTATCTCAGAACTGGCTGAACCGATTTTGGCCGGATCCGCCTTATTCTGTTCGTTTTGGGGTCCCCTAAGACCCTATTAAATTTTATTCTGTTTAGTGAAGTACTTTTAAAGTTATGCCAAGAAAAAGTTTTTTGTAGCTACAAAAAAGGGTGATTTTTGCATAACCTCAAAGGCCGGGTCTTTTTGCTTACGCGCGAGAGTCGCGCAGCATGCGTAGGGATTTTGGTCTGACCACGCGGGGGATTGGCAGCCACACCCCCTTGCATGCGTATCGCCCGGTTGCCACATTGCTTAAGCAGTGTCTGCGTCTCTTCTGGAAAAAATCTGTATTAATTATGTTGTGTCCATAACAAAATGGTAGGTAAATGTTCGAAAAGCTGTACTCCGGAACGGGATTCCTGATTGATTTGGTATCTTCAGCAAAGTTTGTAGGTCATTAAAAAAAAATAATTACTCTCTAAAAAAATCACAATTTTTTTAATAAATATTTTGTTTTTAAAACGTGAAATTCCCGAATTTTTTTTTTTATATATTAAAAACCAACAATTTAGCCACGGAAAAGTATGAGTAAAATAGTTTTCACCCCCTCAAAATATTTCAGACAAAAAAAAATGGAACTTCTGGAAATCGACCGATTTGATAGAGAATTGCTCTGCTGCCATTCCTCGCATACACTCATTCGCGTTTGCATCGCACCAAAGGCAGCATTATTGGACAAAATTCGACGCAAGAAACATAGTGCCGGGTGAAGATTATCAACATTTAACAAGTTTTTGAGAGTTTTCCTTAAATTGCATGCAGGTACGTGTTTACACCTTTGAGCTTTTGAAATTTAGCGTAAGATGTTAAGTAGAACAGGCTATGCCACTGATAGTAGTCTGTGGTTTGTGTGTGATAGTGTAGGTTACGAATGAAATGCGAAAGCAAATGATTCACCGGCATAAACTTATCAAGCATATAAACCATGGTGCGCAGAATGAGTGAAACGAGAGAGAATCAAGTTTGGACTCTTTAATTCTCAAATGCTATTTTTTCTCATTTATCTTTACAGTAATTGAGTATTGATTTGAAAGTTTATACAATGGACGAAATGAAAACGCCTGTTAAAGAAAAGTAAGTGTTTTTTCCAATTGATTTAAATATTGTTAATTTAATGTGATTTTTATCCATTTTCATAGGAAACCTCCCAAAATTTCCGAAAGTCCGGAAAGAATATGCGGAATTCACAACAGCATTCGCGGGAACGAATACCAACTAGGGGAAATCTACCCTTTCCAATCAAAAACCTATCTTCGTCATATGGAGAGTTTGATGCTCGATTAAAGCTCCAAAAACACTATTTGGGCTATAAACTTACCAGCAACAGTACCGCCTCGAGTAAGCACGCAAATGTATGCCACTTACTGGCCAAAAAGATCACATTTAATGCACTTTTGATCATAATTTGTATTTTGCGAGACCACTTCTCATCATTTTGTTGGCACACACAGTGACACACACGAGAATCCCTCAAACGCTTAATGAATATCGCCAAAATTAACTTTTCACTTTCGCTTACTTTTTCACGGCGCTTAAGATATGAAATTGCTTCCAACTACCGGCAACATGTTCTTTTGATCATTAGTAAGGCACTCACTTCAAGAATAATCCCGAAAAATGTAATAAATTAGCAAGCGCCATCAAAAAAACAAACGCGCCAAGTCGTTTGACGTTTGACTTTTGACGACCCATTCAAATCGAAGGCTGAAGAAAACCGATCGAGAGACGAAGGCAAAAAAGAACAAAGGCTGGCCGTCAACACCACCAGCAGCACAGCCAGCGATGCCAGGAAACTTTCCCTATAAATGCCACTTTTCGTGAGTATTCGTTTGAACTGTCAGCGCAAATGGCAACACTCGACAGAGTGTTGGAAGAAAAAAGAACTAAGCCGATATTAGAAAAATGGGCGTGGCCCAATGCATTCGCCTCGATTAGAATACCCTTGGGATTTTTTTTTTTTGTTAAATGCTTGGTAAAGAAATATAATAACTTTTAGTGAAAGTGAAAATAAACAGAAATGTTCACAAAAACTTGCTCTACTCGTTGGTGTACTTGGTTTTAGTAAAATTCAAGGGAGACTCTAGATTATCCAGCATCATTCAAACACGACCGCTTATTAGGATTAAAATGGGTAGATTTCCCCTATGTGTGACGATGTACATTTTGCTGCGCACCTATAACAGCTATTCTGACCACGGGCAAGATTTTAAGCTTTGTATGGAACCTACGGATCCGATAGTTGGCGAATTTGACGACATTTGGCTGGAGATGAACGGTGAACAGATTTTAATACAGGTTAAGCATTGCTCAGAAAGGAGCAATCTGACGGAGGGTATGCTTTTACCCAATAATCGGAGCTCTGATGAAGCATTTTCCCTGTACAAATATTATGATTCGTTTGAAAAGTGTCAAAAGATGAAAAAAGCCCGAAGCAGAACTGATGAAAAGTGGACGTACGTTTTTTTGACCAACAGACCGTTGCAAGTGAAGGCAAGAAAAATGTTTGTAAAGTGTTCAAAAAAGTCGTCAATAGAAACCATCTTCGATACCAATTTATTCTACAAGTTTTGGAATGACCAAGAAAACGAATGTTTTAAGAAGCTAAATCCATCTGATGATTTTTGCGATAATTTCATACTTTCTGTGGCGCATTTGAATCTTCACAAATTGCGGAAGAAAATAGAAGCAGAAATTAGGAAAACCAAGCAAATGGACTCTAAACTTGGGATCAAATTTCTAAGAGACGAGCTGTTTGATTGGGTTTGTGATAAAGAAAATCGGAAGAACAAATATATGGATAGGGAATGGGTTGAATCAATGTTTCAAAAGTTTCACACTGAGCACACAAATCACTGGAAGGCATACGAAAACCCAGTTATCTCAACAATAAAGGAATCATTGCAAGAGTTTATGTATCGGGATAACCCGATTAGAGCAATAGACGAAACTGCTAAACTTTTGTACGAAAAAATAAAATACATTCTTACAACAGGTCAAACAGAGAACACACAGAAATGTGATGAAAGTGAGTTGACAGCAATAGATAGAGGGAATGATGTTGACCAGGACGTTCCAGAAAAATTATCAACAGTCAAACAAATATTTACGTTGCGACAAATTCTACAAATAAGTCGAGAATTTCAGGAAAAAGATACTCATCATTTATTCGTCTTCTTCAAAGCTGATTATGAGACAGCGAAGCTTGATGAACTAATGAACCCAACACCCAAAGGAAAAATATACCTCAAAATCTGCAACATTGGATTTGCTGCAGAAAATGTCATATTTATAACATTTTTTGCAGCAAGCCCGTAGATCATTTTTGCCCGCGTGTAAAAATTTCAGCGATCTGCAGTTCTCACCAACACATATAATGCTGGCCCGTCCCCGAGTAACACTCCAAAGAGAAGCATATGTTGGTTCTCTTTCACTCACTTTACATCAAGCGCCATAGCGCGGTGGTAGCGTGTCGGATCAATAACCAAGAAGTTGGTGGTTCAATACACGTTCTGCTAAGTTATTTTTTTTGTGAAATACAACCAAAAAGCCGTCGGTAATGTCGATAATTGTCGGTAACGGGCAAAAATGTCATACTCCTATTGTAGGAGCGCTAGGCCCGGCTCCAGGAGGGCTTGATGATTGTCCAACCTTTCCACTGTGTTGCAGGGAATTCCGTGGCAAAACACAGCTTCAAGGCGACAATCGGCGAGTGGACTGTATTCACGAGTTTTTCCTTCAGTGGACTCCTTTGGCCAGGATGCAAGAAAATAGCTTGTTTCACGATGTTAACTTCTATATTTACAAGCTTAAACTGACTTACGGACTAACAAATTCATTTGATTTTTATAACTAAAACTTCGGCATTTCTTCCCGAATCTTCTTTGCAAAAATATTCTTATTATTTAATCTCCTCTCGGGTGCGCAATCCTTATTCCCTAAACCATGTACACGCCACTTCTTCTTTCCATTCATTTACTTCATTCATCCCTACTCCCTGCTCTCCTATTGGTCTGTTTGCGCAAGCTGCCTGTTCAGACGCGCGCTGCGCGGCCTTGAGCCTATTGTGTGCTGTGAGATACATGAACGAAACTGGTGTGAAAGGGAAAGGACACGAATGGTGAGTTGGTCTGCGGTTATTTACATGCTATTGTTTCTTTTCTTCTTAAATGTGTGGCGTGTATGTGCGGGTACATTTGTGTTGTGTTATGTGCTTGAAACAATGGAAGGATTAACTGACACTGTGGAAATGGATGGATTATTTTTGCAAATTTACTCTACCTGACACTGTTAAAAAATCATATCGGTTGGAAACTATTTCTTTTAAGATTAAAATCATTTCTTGGGCAAATTAAATCTACTTTGGCGTTGGCGCCAACATACTCCCGCCGGGCAGAGATGGAATCTCTGTGACCTTAACCAAATTTGCATTATCAATGATTGGCAGAACAGCAATCTTATGGATCGCCCGCTTGTACACTACTGTACCGATCTGCACTTCTACCGTACGCACCAAATCATCTTTCCCGGGAAGGTTTTGTAATTTTTCCCAACTTCCAAACCTGCACGGGTGCATCTTTTTCTTCTAGCAAAACAATCATACCTGGTTTGATGTTGGCGGACTTGACTCGATTCTTACCGCGGGGTTGAAGGGTTTGCAAATAATCGCGATGCCACTTTCTCCAAAACTCATCGCGCAATCGCTGCATGTACTGCCAGCGACTGAGCCGATTTATCTGAACACCTTCACAACTGGGTTCAGGTATGGCGGTCAGGGGACGACCAATCAAAATGTGTCCGGGGGTGAGAATCTCTGAATCATTAGGTTCTGAAGAGGCAGCATAGAGAGGACGAGAATTTAAAATTCCTTCTATCTGAGTCAGAACTGTAGCGTACTCTTCAAAGGACAACTTGGCTTCCTTGATAGTTCTCTTCAAATGAAATTTGGTACTCTTAACGGCGGCTTCCCAAATACCACCAAAGTTGGGGGCTTCGGGGGGAATGAACGACCAATTAATTTCACGAGGCTGACAGAACTGAGCGATTTCATCGACTGTGACTTGGGACTTCAACAATTCATAGAGCTCATGTAGCTCGGTTTTCGCTCCGCGGAAATTGGTTCCGTTATCGGAGTGGATTTCTCGGGAAGTCCTCGACGACCTACGAAGCGTTTCAGAGCTGCGAGAAAAGTCTCTGTACTCATATCTGAAACGAGTTCCAAATGTACGGCTCGAGTGACCATACAAACAAACACCGAGATGTAAGCCTTTACGATCTTGGGCTTATATCGACCTTCCTTGACATAAACTGGACCTGCGTAATCAACACCTGTGACCTCGAACGGCAGAGCTTGGTTGACACGATATGCAGGAAGATTTCCCATCAACTGACTAGCGACCTTCGGGCGAGCCTGAAAACACGTGACGCAACGATGAGTGATTCTGCGAACTGACGACCTTCCGTCGATCAGCCAAAATCTTGTCCTCAAAGCAGCGATCAGACTCTTGGGACCTGCATGCAAAATTTCTTCATGGTAAGCGCGAATCAAAAGGTCAACTACAGGGTGTTTCGGCAAAATGTAGGGGTGTTTGGAGTGAAACAACAGCGAGGATTGCTGAAGCCGACCTCCAACTCTCAGGACACCGTCCTGGTAGAATGGGTGCAAACCTGCAATCTTTTTGCACGGTTCGTCATTCTGAACACGGTAAATTTCGTCACTGAGTGCTTCGTGCTGGGTTATTTTCACGATCAGTTCCAGCGAAGCGCGCAACTCAGGAATCGTTGGGTGAATCATGAACACTCGACAAGACGGATCTTTCTGACGACAATTTTGGATGAAACGCTGCACGTATGCCATCACACGCTGAAGCTTTCTGAACGAACTGAACTTGGTAAACACCGGAAGCTGGTCTTCATTGAACACAGGGGTTGCAATGATCGGACCAAGCTTCAACTCGGGGAGTTCATCATCGGGAATTTCTGGGGGGATTTCCTCATCGTAAACTTCGATTCTCAGGAAGAATGGGCCTTCCCAGAACTCGGACTTCGACATTAGAGCCTCGGGAAGCATGCCTCTGGAAACAATATCAGCGGGGTTGTCCTTTGACATGACATACTTCCAAATAAATCCTGCGGTGAGCTCAAGAATCTTGACAACTCTGTTCCGGACGAACACATCGAGCTTCGCCAATGACTTCTTAAGCCATGCGAGGACCACCTGACTGTCAGTCCAGAGTACGACTTGGCTTACCTTGAACTTGACAGTCTCGAGAACTCTAACCATCATGCGAGCCAACAGTTCACACGCCATCAACTCTTTGCGGTGAATGTTGAGATCTTTCTTGGGCGAACAAACTCTGGATTTTCTGCAGAGGAGGCGAAGTTGAGCTCTACCGTCGGACAAGATGCACCGGACGTAAATGTTTGCACCGTAAGCAACAACGGAAGCGTCGGAAAATCCATGAAGCTCAATCGCGACAGTCGACGGGCTGATAACATAGCGTGGAATCCGAATTTCACTAACCTTGGGGAGGGCTCTACGGAAACACAACCACGACGCCAGAAGATCTCCTTCGACCTTAGCGTCCCATGGCAACTCAATCAACCACAACTTCTGCATGTAAAGCTTCGCAACAACAATCACGGGGGATAGAAATCCGATGGGATCAAACAACCTGCCGATTTCAGAGAAAATACTTCGCTTGGTGAATTCGGTGACATCTTTTGGAAGACGCACCACGAACATAAATTCGTCAGACTGGGGACACCATGTCAGACCCAGTGCCTTGACGACCTCGTTTCCTTGATCGAGGCACACAAGTTTCTCGCGATCAGATTCGGGAACACTACTCAACACTTCCTGGCAATTCGAGCTCCATTTGTGGACACGAAAACCTCCAGACTCAAGCATCTTTCGAATCTGCCGCTGGACGACTACAGCTTCGTCAGCGGAGCTAGCACCGGAAAGGATATCATCGACATAACAATCATTACGAACCACCTCAGCTGCTAGCGGAAAATTCTCTCTTTCATCTTGACACAACTGAACTAGACATCTGGTCGAGAGGAACGGGGCAGCTGCTGTACCGTAAGTTACCGTCTGTAACTCCAGCACGCGAATCGGCTTTGAAGAGTCACTCCTCCACAGAATTCTCTGGAACCTCGTCTGAGACGAGTCGATAAGCACTTGCCGATACATTTTTCAATATCGGCAGTGAATGCAATGGGGTTTTACGAAATCTGAGGAGGATACTGAACAAATCACTTTGGACCGGCTTTCCAACGTGGAGAACCTCGTTGAGCGACTTCGCCGTAGAACCTTGCTTGGCCGACGCGTCGAACACTACTCGCAGTTTCGTGGTCGAGCTCGTCGGCCTCAGGACGGCGTGGTGGGGCATGTAGTACCGATGCTGGTCTACATCCTTGGACTCATCAACCTCACGACAATGACCAAGGGTTTCATACTCATCAATGAACTTAGCATACTGCTGCTTCAGACTTGGTTCTCTGTTGAGACGGCGCTCCAACAGCAGGAACCGACGAAGAGCGAGCGAACGGTTGTCTGGCAACCCTGAAACATTTTCACGAAACGGTAATCTAACAACAAATCGACCTGACGGCAAACGACTATGCGTTTCCACGAACAACTTCTCACATTCATCAACATCAGAGGGTGGGGGCGTTGGATCGGCAAGATCCTCGACCTCCCAAAACTTAGAAATCGTTTGATTCAGCACATCCAACGAAGCGTTGTTCGCGATGTGTGAATGGTTCACAGAATTCTCGATTTCGCCGGAAAATACCCAGCCGAAATGAGTTTCGCGCAACTCTGGCAGACCATCTGCCAGGTGCAGCTGTCCTGACTTAAGCAGGCTGAAAAACATGGAGGCACCAATCAACATATCAATTCTCTCGGGGACATTGAACTCTGGATCCGCAAGTTGGATTCCCACTGGGATCGACCAGGAGGAAACATCAATCTTCGATCCGGGGATGATTCCAGTCACCTTTGGAACCACCAGACATGTGATACTGGCGGCGAAGGCCGAGTATCTCGAATGAACGGTTACCCGGACTTTCTCCCTAGCATACATCTTTGACCCACCTACACCAGCGATCGGAACGTACAGCGACTCACGAGGGGCCTTCAACTTGTCGGCAATCCGCTCGGAGAGAAAGTTCACTTGCGAACCACTATCAAGAAGCGCACGGCAAGGAACGGGATCTCCATCATTCTCGATCAGGACAAGAGCCGTCAGCAACATCACAGTTTTCAAACTCTGGGAATGGTTGGATGAACATGAAGAGTTGAGAGGGGTTTGCTGCTGCAGGTTCTGACTCAGTGTAGTGGACGTGGGATGGTTGGGAGATTCAGACTGAGGTGTTGTAGGGTTCGTTACTTGGAGGCTTGGGGTTGGTCTTACGCTTTGAGCTTTGGAGAAAGAGTCGTTATGGAGCAAGGTGTGGTGTTTCTTGTGGCAAGTCTGACATTTCAGGTTGCTGGAGCAACTAGAAAGTCGATGACCAGCTCGGAGGCAGTTAAAACATAACTTCAACTCACTAACTTTGGCATTGCGCTCCGAAACTGTCATCGCCAGCAACTTCGAACATTCAAAGTGACGGTGATCCGCCCCACAAACCAGACATGACTTGGCGACCTTTGCAGATGTGGCAGTATGGGCTTTTGGGGTTGGTTTGGGGCAAGATGGCTTGGTGTTGCTTTGCTCCTTTGCTGAGCTCAAGACGCGCGAATTTTGGGAACGTTCAAGGACTTGGCACTCGGTTTTCAAAAATTGCAATGTTTGGTTAAAGTCTGGCAACTCACCTTGTTTCTGCGTCCTTTCCCACTGCTGTCTAGTACTATCATCTAAGCACCCTACCACTAGCTTGTTAATGATAAGTCCTGACAGCTTGTCGACGACGAGTCCTTGGTACTGCAATCCGGCGACGTGGCGATCACAGGCTTTGGTAAGCGCCTGCAAGTCCTTGTAGCTTCCCTTGGTGATTGGCTTGAGCTGCAACAATCCATCGATGTGCGTATCCACGATGACACGTTGGTTCTCGAACTGCTCGCTGATCTCCTTCCAAACTTGCTCGTAGTTGTTGTCTTGAATCATCTTCGCGGTGATCAACCCAGCTGCATCACCGACCAGGGCTTTGTCGAGGTGATGCAGCTTCATGGCGTCGGAATCGCGGGTGCGACCGACGAGGTCTTCGAACATGGCCTTGAACTTTGGCCAGTTCTCCGTCTGCCCGTCGAAGGTCGGTATCGGTGCTCGAAGAGGTTGCTGTTGCACGATCACTTGAGGCGCCACTCCGTTGGCACCGACTTGAAAGGGGCCAGCGACCGGCTGGTTGAACATCTCCATCAGCTCTTCGACCAGCACCAGCGTTTCGGTGTGAAGCTGGTCAAACACGTCGAGCACATCATCTTGTTCCTCCTTCTTGTCATTGGCAACCACTTCGATCACTTCACGATGGCGCAACACGTACTCCTGGTAGTGCGCTTCCAGCTTCTTCTCGTACACCTTCAGCGTCGCCTTGGTAATCCTCTGCGGGTTCTTCTTGGCTTCGTCAAGGGCACTCTTAATTCTCGTCACTTTTCCCTTGACCTGTCCCCGCTGATGAATCAGCGACTTCACTTCATCTGTATTCACGGGCTGCTTCATTGGCGTGTGTAACACCATTTTGGCGCTCTCACTTCACTTCACTTGTGTCTCAAAGTTTGAGTTCACTTTTGCAACCTTTTGCTTGTTGCGACTTTTTGCCCACGGCGTGGACGCACTTTGCCAACTTTTTTGGCACACGAGTTTTTGGTTTGTAAAACACTTTGGCTGTGCTTCACTTTGGTCTCTTTAGACCCACTTGTCAGTTCTTCCTCGCATCCGCTAAAGGCCACTTTCACATGTCCGGGTTGACGGATCACTTTTACTTCCGGTTGGCGACTCTCATTGAACGTTCACAGAATAACGGGTTGAAACCCCATGAAGGTCCGCACTTTTCGCACAATTCCGGTCTGAAGGACCTTGTAGGTCCGAACACTTCACACAAATCCGGTTTGAAGGACCATGTAGGAGCGCTAGGCCCGGCTCCAGGAGGGCTTGATGATTGTCCAACCTTTCCACTGTGTTGCAGGGAATTCCGTGGCAAAACACAGCTTCAAGGCGACAATCGGCGAGTGGACTGTATTCACGAGTTTTTCCTTCAGTGGACTCCTTTGGCCAGGATGCAAGAAAATAGCTTGTTTCACGATGTTAACTTCTATATTTACAAGCTTAAACTGACTTACGGACTAACAAATTCATTTGATTTTTATAACTAAAACTTCGGCATTTCTTCCCGAATCTTCTTTGCAAAAATATTCTTATTATTTAATCTCCTCTCGGGTGCGCAATCCTTATTCCCTAAACCATGTACACGCCACTTCTTCTTTCCATTCATTTACTTCATTCATCCCTACTCCCTGCTCTCCTATTGGTCTGTTTGCGCAAGCTGCCTGTTCAGACGCGCTGCGCGGCTTGAGCCTATTGTGTGCTGTGAGATACATGAACGAAACTGGTGTGAAAGGGAAAGGACACGAATGGTGAGTTGGTCTGCAGTTATTTACATGCTATTGTTTCTTTTCTTCTTAAATGTGTGGCGTGTATGTGCGGGTACATTTGTGTTGTGTTATGTGCTTGAAACAATGGAAGGATTAACTGACACTGTGGAAATGGATGGATTATTTTTGCAAATTTACTCTACCTGACACTGTTAAAAAATCATATCGGTTGGAAACTATTTCTTTTAAGATTAAAATCATTTCTTGGGCAAATTAAATCTACTTTGGCGTTGGCGCCAACACCTATATCGCAAAAAATGCATGAGGACAGATTTCATGCAGATTCTGATATACTTTCATGCCGCCATGCATCAAAATCATGCGACTGCCAGTTGGGTGAATAGACGCGAATGATTTCTCAACTAAAAATCTAGGGAAACACGACTCACCTGCCATGTTAAATTTGGCAGTAAAATGTGTCCTGAAACGAGCGGGATTCAAGATGGAGGGCACAGTTTTTGAAAATTCTCGGTTGGTTCTCAGCCACGACAACGAAGTGGACATAATCGGAAAAACGATCCAAGATGTTGAAATTCAGTACGTTAGACTCAAGGATGAAGCCGGGAAAGTTGGTCTGATTCTTGATACATCGAAAACGAAGTACATGTTAGCTAATGGGAAACTACCGCAAAGTGGCTCAGTGACCATAGCGAGTGATAAAATCGAAATCGTGAAAGAGGTCGAATTCCTCGGATCATTAGTGACTTGGGACAACAGCTGCAACATAGAAATCGAGAGATGTATAAAAAATGGAAAACGCACTTTCGAAGATCTTGAGGAGATGCTAGAATCAGAGCAAGATACTCTCAAGAAATGGAGCATATACGAAGAGCAAATAAGATCCAAAGTCCTCGAGGGGTGCGAGACCTGGACTGTGCTAGCAAGTGAAGAAGCCAAGCTAAAGAAATTTGAAGACGATATGGCAAAAGCAATATTCGACGGTGAGAAGCAACCAGACACCTGCACCAGACCTATCATGAGTGTTGTAACTGCTAGACAAGTACGGTGGGCGGGACAGGTCGCCGGGATGTCGAACGATGAACCCGCGAAAAAAGTGGTCATCGAAGCCAGCTTTCCTGCCGTGAACGATAAAAGACGCAGAGGTAAACCGAAAATGCGATGGTTCGAGGCGATCAATGATCGTAAAAAAGAACCAGATCTAAGGGACGCTTGGGAACTAGCAGAGGAGGAGCTCAAAAAGGGCTCCCCCACGAGTAACCAAGGCGCAATGCAAACCATTTTGAGATGGTGGAATCAGGTCTCTTCGCTTTTAAGTGGCCCCGAAGAAGAGTAAAACAGACACTAAGCGGAGAGCACTAGCTAGGGTGATTTAATTTGATTCTGTGAGCCCGTGAAGTTTGTATGAGGACAATGAGTTGCAAAGCAACAAAAAAAGCGACAACCATCGAGAGTCAACTTACAAGATTCCGCAATATGGGCAATAAACCTCGTCAATTGTATTGGTTCGGATAGCACGCGACTTCAATCAACATTCACCAAGTGATTAGGATCTCCACAGAAGACTTTTAAGTCGTTGATACATAAAGCAATATGGACTTAGGAATATTAAAATGATGTGATAGTTTTGTACGAAACTTGCTGTTTTAAACCTCAATGATAAAAAGGTGATAAAGGAAAGGGATGAGTTATAAATGTCTCAGCTTACAGACAAGAAATTGTATTGTTTTGTCTTACATAATATCTATTATTAAAATGAAGATGGAGTTTATTATCTTAAGAAGAGCCTAAATAAATTTATAAAGTTGTTTAAATATATGTTTTAATGTAAAGCAAAAGCGAAATTCATATCGTCTAACAAATAGATAACCAGACGCCAAAACCGTCTGCGTGCGTTTCGATTAACCATGATATAGAAAGGACTTATTATCTCTTATAGTATAGCAGAGATTTTGATCACTTCGAACATTTTACACATTTACACATGCATGAATTTTCATGACGCCTTGCCTTCCAATCAACGAGTATATAGGAAGGACTTCTTAAATACATTAACAATTACAACAAAATTTCTCAATAAAAGCACACAAAAAAACAACAAATAATTTTCTTACAACCACGCGCTTCCACTGCTGGGTAGACACTCGACTCGAAAAAAAAATCACTGTTGGTCGATTTTTGCCGATTCTGTATTTGAAAAGTATGTTTTACCACAACAACCTCGATGAACTAAACCGACGGCGTGCCTTCCGATCAACGATGATTAAGGAAGGACTTTTTTCGCATAGCTGTTTCCAATCTAACACACCGATGAAAAATCAGTGTAACACAAAAACAAGACTACGCGTCCCCACTGCCAGCGCTCTAATGATGCCATTATTCAATTATAACAATCTTAGTGCACTACAGTTACGAATTTTCAGCAATATGATAATTGAAGCATTTGAAAAGTTTGGTGATCATCTTGTGATCGAGTGATCATGTTTGACCCATGGGAGATTAATCCATAGAAGTTGTGTTTCATCTTTCTTAATAAGACTATTAACGATTAAAAATATTCTATCGGTGAAAATTGCGTTTTTAAGAAAAAAGTGTTTTTCATACTAATGGAGACGCCTAGTACTACAGTACTTGTTCGGTAACTGGGCTGAGAATGTAGCCCAGGCACCGAATACTGCTCGCTAACTGGGCTGAATGAAAAATTACGAGGGGAACAACGATGCATAATATTTTCCTGATGAAATATAAAAATAAAAGGTACTCAAATTTATTTACAATGCTTACTTTTCATATTTCTTTAATTGTAACATGAAATAAAATAAAAGTTTGAAAAAAGTTTTTTATTTATTGAACATGATTTTTGCATCCATTAACCCCTCGGTCATTTCAGTTTGTTTTGGTTTTTTGACGTTTGTCTGCTTTTTAACTGGGCTACGGTCCATGGTCGCATTTAGTGCAGATGTCAAAACAACTTAGCTGTAACCCACAGCTGGTAAAGCGCTTGTAGTGCTGCAATCTGACTTGTTTTAGTGCTGATTGGTTACTTGGGCAGTTTTCGAGCACCCAGTTAAAAAGCAGCCCAGTTACCGAACAACTACTGTAATAATAATTTTAGAAAATATGATTAAAAATACCTTTTTGAATTTTTATTAAATATAGGTTAAAGAAATGTGAAACATTTTGAAAAAATAAACAACATATAATAAGGCTTATTTACAAATTATAAAAAATTACTTAAGCCACCATGCGCCTCCTCTAAAAATAATAATTCATATGGGAAAACACGTTATTTTAAAAACCGGGGTGACTTTGATATTCACTGTGTTTCTTTCAAATTTTAGCGTAAAAGTGTGCATATTCAATTCATTACGTTAATTTAAAAATTGGTAAGGTTACTTTGAATGTTTTATTTGAAAAATCCACCATGAAATGTTTGTTTAACTAGGATCTATAACTTATTCTAAATATATATACATTTTAGGTTAAGTAAATAAGAAGTTTCAAATTGGATCAAAATTCATCTGAAATAGGTTTTTTTTATAAAAATATCTAATTTTGTTGCCACCAGATCCAATTCTGTAGCATGATGCAATAAATTTCTAAATTTGTTGTAGAATGGATATAAATCTGGCATATATTTTTTTAAATCTATAGTCTTCGTTATGACTACAAACAAATTTTCCAAATTAAGATTTTAAGATAACGAAAATAACAAGAAAAGATAACTTTATTAATAATAGTTTTTTTTAAGAACTCAAAAATCTAAAACCATAACCAAAAATGCCACGAACTTGCAGTCTTGTGATTTCTGAAGAGTCCCGGAAATCCCTCCTCGATTGGCTGTTTTGCGCAGAGTTGTCAAGTATCACACAGACACTCACGCATTCGCGTTTCAGTTGCCCGTTGCCGCGGCACTATCAAATCAGCACTATTCGGTGAAACGCCACGCGAGTAAGAGTGCTGGGTAAGGATTGATCTTTTCAAACTAGTTTCAAAAGTTTTCATAAACTAAAGAAAATTCGTCCTATATGTAATTTTGTCATTTTTGAGTTAACAATACAGTTTGTTTCATAACTACACACTTACATTTTTGTACCGAATTCGGTAGTTGAAAAATCGGTAATGGTTAGATCGGTAAAACAATCTGTCAAAATGAACAAAATTCTACCGAACTTCGGTTGTACGATGTACAATAATGAACTGCATTTCCGAATTCCGGCGAGTTTTTACCGAATTCGGTAATTTTCAGTTTACTAAACTGTTCAGCAGTTGAAAATTCGGTAAACTTTACCGAATTCGGTGGGACAAATTCGCCTTGCTTTTTTGTTCGAATGTGTGAAGCATTGTCACTGATAAATTCTTACTTTTGTGTGTGCTAGTATAAAATATATGCGAAAGTAAATGAGTCACTGGCACTTACTTATCAATCACTTGAACTACGATGCGCAGATAAAGAAAAATGATAAAATTACATGATTATTTGTCCAATCGAGTTTAAATTTGGGATAAAGGCTTAGTACATCAAATTTGAGCTATTTTAATAAGGTCACTTTTATTTTACTGATTTTTCGTACGGTTTAAGATAACCTTATCAATTTTTCTCATCAGTGATTAATTAATCATTTGAACAATGCCCGGAATGACAACGCCTGTTAAAGCAAAGTGAGTGGAATTTATTTTTGTTTTAAATATGTTTAAAATTCTTGTTGTACATCATATTTTCATAGGAAATCTCCCAAAAATTCCAAAAACCCGGAAAGAATATCCGGAATTCACAATGGCATTCGTGGAACCGAATACCAACTGTGTGTGACGATGTACATTTTGCTGCGAGCCTATAACAGCTACTCTGAACGTAGGCAAGATTTCAGGCTTCGGATGGAACCTACGGATCCGATAGTTGGCGAATTTGACGATATTTGGCTCGAGATGAATGGTGAACAGATTTTGATACAGGTTAAGCATTGCTCAGACGGTAGCAATCTGACGGCGGGTATGCTTCTACCGAATAATCGGAGCTCTAATGAAGCATTTTCCCTGTACAAATATTATGATTCTTTTGAAGAGTGCCGAAAGATGCAAATAGCTCGGTACAGGACAGCTGAAAAATGGACCTACGTGTTTTTGACCAACAGACCGTTGCAAGTTAAAGCGAGAATTTTTTTTGAAAGGTGTTCAAATCAGTCTTTACTTGAAAGTATCTTAGAAACCGGTGAATTCTTAAAGATCTGGAATGACAAAAAAAACGAAAGTATTAAGAAGCTAAATCCATCTGGTGATTTTTGCGATAATTTCATGCTTTCTGTGGCGCATCTGAATCTTAATAATTTGTGCAAGAAGATTGAAGCAGAAATTAGGAAAACCAAGCAAATGGACTCTAAACTTGGGATCAAATTTCTAAGAGAAGAGCTTTTTGATTGGGTTTGTGTTAAGGAAAATCGAAAACACAAATATATTAATCGAGAATGGGTTGAATCAATGTTTCAAAAGTTTCACACTGAGCACGCAAAAAATCACTGGAAGGCATACGAAAACCCAGTTCTCTCAACTATAAAGGAATCACTGCAAGAGTTTTTGTATCGGGATAACCAGATAGGAGCAATAGACGAAACTGCTAAACTTTTGTACGAACAAATAAAATACATTCTTACAACAGGCCAAATAGAAAGTAAGCAGGAATGTGATGGAAGTAATGTAACAGCAACAGATAGAGAAGATGATGTTGAAAATAAGGTTTTTGAACAAGCTGAGGATAACAATCAATACCAGAGCTATTCAGAAGAAGCATCACCAAACAAACAAATATTTACGTTGCGACAAATTCTACAAATAAGTCGAGAATTTCAGGAAAAAGATACACATCATTTATTCGTCTTTTTCAAAAATGATTACGAAACAGCGAAGCTTAAAGAACTAATGGACCTATTAGACAAGAATGGTTTCTCAACCAAAACTCTTGGGAAACACGACTCATCTGTCATGTTAAATTTGGCAGTAAAATGTGTTCTGAAACGAGCGGGACTCAAGATGGAGGGCACAGTTTTTGAAAATTCTCGGTTGGTTCTCTGCCACGACAACGAAGTGGACATAATCGGAAAAACGATCCAAGATGTTGAAATTCAGTACGTTAGACTCAAGGATGAAGCCGGGAAAGTTGGTCTGATTCTTGATACATCGAAAACGAAGTACATGTTAGCTAATGGGAAACTACCGCAAAGTGGCTCGGTGACCATAGCGAGTGATAAAATCGAAATGGTGAAAGAGGTCGAATTCCTCGGATCATTAGTGACTTGGGACAACAGCTGCAACATAGAAATCGAGAGATGTATTAAAATCGGAAAACGCACTTTCGAAGATCACGAGAAGATGCTAAAATCAGAGCAAGATATTCTCAAGAAATGGAGAATATACGACGAGCAAATACGATCCAGAGTCCTTGAAGGGTGTGAGACGTGGACTGTGCTTGCCAGTAGAGAAGTCATGCTCGTCAAGTTTGAAGACGATATGCTAAGAGCAATATTCAACGGTGCGAAGCAACCAGACATTTGCAGACCTATCATGTGTGTTGTAAATGCTAGACAAGTACGGTGGGCGGTACAGGTCGCTGGGATGTGGAACAATGAACCCGCAAAAAGAGTGGTCATCGAAGCAAGCTTTCCTGTCGTGAACAATAGAAGACGTACGGGTAAACCTAAAACGCGTTGGTTTGAGGCGATCAACGGTCGTGAAAAAGGGCAAGATCTACGCGACGCTTGGGAACTAGCCGTAAAGCAGCTCAAATCTGGAAACCCACGAGTTACCAAAACGGAAGGCAAACATTTTGGAATTATGTCCTGATGCCTAAAGAGTAAAAACGGTCTTTAAGAGGAAATCAATAGCAAACGATTAAAACATATTTTCCCACAGGGTACAGAAAGGATACACCAAAAATGAGTTGCCTTAGGGCAGCACTACTTCCTCTCGAGATTCACAAGAAGGTACAGGAACATACATGTTGAGATTATTTTACAATTGATATCAGTAATTTTGGACTAGTTTGACGGGAAATATCTACCGAATATTTTCTTTAAAAAAAGCTTAAACAAGTTTATCGGTTTAATTTAAAACAAACTGAACAGTCAAATTATGAAAGGATGGATGATGGATTAGCTCTTGGTCACGACAGACTTGAAACTCGAGAGATTCCCATAGATCAAGACTAGGATTACTAAAATGTTATTACCGGAAACTGAGATGACATTGATGGGATATCTTTAATAGAAAATGGAATCAGCAATTTTTCAATTTTTTTTGCTCAATAAGTAAAATGATCATGTTAGCTTTGAGGCTTTTACACTTTGGACTCCCTATCAAAGTCACCTCAATTTACGGTGCGTATTGCAAAAAGATTTTGTTATGTAACATATTTTTTTTTGTATTTTATTACTATTTGTTTTTCAGAGCCAACTTACAGCTTACACTATGGGCAATGAACCTCGTCAATTGTATGGTTCGGATAGTACGCAATATTTACCAACTTTTGATCTCCAAAGAAGACTTTTTAATCGGTGATAAAAAAAATGCTGAAATGCTGTGATAATTTGGTTGGAAAGTTGCTGTTTCAAACGCAATGTTAAAAAAGTGATACCGGAAATGTGATGATTTAAAAAGGTCTCAGGTTAAGTTTACAGACAAAAAGTAGCCATGTTTTTAATATTGTATTGTTATCATATTTTTAAGCATGTTTATCAAGTTAATCAAACAATATTTTATCGATTTATCTTAGCAATTATTAAAATAAAAAATGTATTTTTGTTCAATAGTCTAAATATTATTATATTTTTGTAATCAGTTGCAAAATCCCTTACCCGAAACAAGACATCCGAAGACTTGAAATGAAATGAGGCAATTCAAACCTCTTTTTAAGCCTATGCTATGTAGCTATCCATCTACCCCGGGATTCAAAACAGACGGCCTATGGATTGCAAATCCAACTGTCTACCAGCGACTATACGGAAGCGGCTTTTTCTTTTCTTTTCCAGTGAAACGACTCCTGCAGCTGGACTTGACATTCCACGGACAAAAATACACATGTCCATCCCAGTCAATTTTTCGAAAACCGGGAATTCTTGAATCCCGGAAAGTTTTATATTTTGTCCCGGTTTTCCCGAAATGGAAAAAAATATATATTATAGACTGGAAATTTAAAGCTGGTTGTGAAAGTAGTGGAAAAAAAATCCGAAGTTGGATTATCCGAAGGTTTGTATGGAACTTCAGATAATCGAATCATGAACAAAAAAAAGTTTTACGTATTTTTTTTTCTTACTTTTAAAATCAAAGTCGAGTTCTGCGACCCAATTTTAGTCAATTTTGAATGGTTGATTGCCTATTAAATTAAAATATGCATTTTTTTCAATTTTTTATCGTCGCCATATTTGCCACCATCTTGGATTAAAAATTTTTAAATTAATTTAGAGTAGTTTAGGGGTCATACTTAAGATCGACAATCAAAAATAAGACGACTATTTTTTACCGTGATTTGACTATCCGAAGTTACGAGTATCCGAAGTGAAAATTTGCCAAAGCCTTCGGATAATCGAGTCTGGACTGTACATAGTAATGTACATAGGAATTTGATGGTACAGCCCAGATCCTGGGATGGGATAAACAAAGAGAAAAAAAAAACCTATTGTCAAACTAAATCACTTTCAACATGGCCGCTTCTGTCAACCTAAACCAGTTCTTTCTTATGAGGAGAAAATGAGAAGTATTGTAATTTGAGTTGAAAAAAATAAAATAAAACAAATTTTAATTTTTTTTCTGCCAGCCATTTCTTTCGATTCTGACGCCTTAGGGCGTGCGACCTATGGAATGTTAACTTTCGCATTAGTTCGCAATTCGCAATTTTCAGTGTAAGAACGGGCCTTGACCGATCTTATGCACCAGGTTCCCGACGAACACGCACTGCCCTTACACCTACATCTCACCCTTGCTCTGAGTCAGTACGAGCAGCACGCTAGAACACGCTTTGAGTGTTCGTGCCAGGCATGCACACCTTCTTTTCCGGTTACGCATTTTAACTCGGCCGGGGGTGGTACATTACGTAGGGATTGATGTAAGTATAAGCGCCTAACGATTTAAAGTGTGCCTATCAACTTTTATTTAAGCAAATACTGATTTATTTTTAGTTTGAATTCAAAAACTTATTGTTATTTACTGTGTATTGTTTTCTCCTGAAATATTCCCTAATGTTGAGTCGTGTTAATCTGTTGCTATTTCTTCTGTCGCGGTGTTTTGTTACAATTTTTTGGTCCTAAGCATGTTATAAAAGTTTACCAAAATTACAATAGTAATATTTGTGTTAATCCTTTAACCCTTCCATAAATTGAGTAAGGGCTCAAACCTCACTTGTTTGAAAAAAGGGTGAAGATTGAAAACAATAGACAGTAAAAGAGAATTTATTTTATAAAAATCAAGTATCAATAGTAAGAGAATGATGAGCGTATTTTGAAGAATAAAAATGAGAAGCTAGATGTATTAGATGTAAAATTAGACAATAGTTAATAAATAGAGATGCAAAACAAGCTTAGATTATAGTAATGATAATTTATAGGACAGATAAAGAATTATTCAAATAAATACATTCGCAATAAAATCAAAAAAGATTAGGCAAATGAACAATAGACTTGATATTACTAGTACATTAAGGAAAAGTATATTTTTAATGAAAAACACAAAGTTTTTAAAGCAGTATCAATTGATAGAAAAGAGTGGAAAAGCTTTGAGAGATAAGAGAATCAAAAGTTAGTAACATTTAAATCAAATGTTGGATATTAAATAGAAGAATCAGTGAAGAATTGGGAATCAGAAGAGCAAAACAAAAATAGGAGATAGGTGGTAGCTGAGAATGAAGAGAAGAGAAACCCCGTTGTGCGATGTTTCAGGTACATCCACAGCAGTTGACTCAACATACAGCGAATCAAAACAATACCGTCTACAATCACAAATTACTTCCCTTTCCCACATTGTCGCGCCCTTTTCTTTTAGCCGTCTCGACTCTGACCCGCGGTGGTCAAAGGTTTACGATCCGTTTCCACAGGCCACCAGCTAGGTCATCATGAAAACCAAGCCAACGTGGAGGTAAGAAAATAGGACACTCGCAAGGAACCAGAGCTATACTGTTCTGATCAAGATAGTTCGGATGATCTAACAGAACTACGGATGTAGTTAGTTACGCTCCTTCCAGGATGTTCCTTACGTGGACGTCAACCGAAGAGCACGCAACAAGGTCAGTGCCATTGCATGCTCTTAGGTATCAATCCTTGGCCTGCAATGTTAACTTTCGCATTAGTTGTGTAAAAATTGCAATTGAATTTTTTTGACTCGTCGTGATCGTATCGTATCATTTACCTCGAGTGTGACCTCGAGTCATCTTTGATTTGCCAACCATTTCAATTAATTTGTATCCGGCAGCTCCTTATGAACGGATCCACCGTAAAACGATGGAACATAAACTCAGGATTCTCCACCCACGTCCAATCACAAATTTTAACAGCCAAATTCAAAAAAAATCTGCGAGGAAAAACTAAACAACATTTTAACCATGCTTGATATATGTATTCGAACACGAATTTTCTTGCAAAAAAAAAACGAAGAAGAATACAAACGTAAACACTCAAAAAAAGACTCTATCCAGCCGTCCCGTCCCAGCCCAGATCCACTTCGGATAAGGCTAGTACAAATATTTTTAAAAGTTTTTTGTTGGAAATTACATTAAAAAGTGAAGTAAAAAAAATGTCGAGTAAAACTTCTATTTTACAAAAAAAAAAAAAAAATTTCATAAAATCACAAAAAAAATTTTTTTTTGTACTTGAGCAATTCTCTACGAAATCGGTCTTTTTTCTTCAATTTTATTTTTTGTATTTTTTTGATCGATTTGGTGTTTTCGGCAAAGTTGTAGGTATGGATACGGGCTACACTGGAAAAAAATGATACACGGTAAAAAAAATTTGGTGATTTTTTTATTTAACTTTTTATTACTAAAACTTGATTTGCAAAAAACACTATTTTCATTTTTTTTTATTTTTTGATATGTTTTAGAGGACATAAAATGCCAACTTTTCAGATATTTCCAGGTTGTGCAAAAAATCTTTGAGCGAGTTATGAATTTTTGAATCAATACTGATTTTTTCAAAAAATCGAAATATTGGTCGCAAAAATTTGTCAACTTCATATTTCGATGTAAAATCAAATTTGCAATCGAAAAGTACTTTGGTGAAATTTCGATAAAGTGCACCGTTTTCAAGTTAAATCCATATTTAGGTGACTTTTTTTTTTGAAAATAGTCGCAGTTCTTCATTTTTTTAAATTAGTGCACATGTTTGCACACTTCTGGAAAAAATATTTTTGAAAAGCTGATAAAATTCTCTATATTTTGCTTCTTCGGACCTTGTTGATACGACCTTTAGTTGCTGAGATATTGCAATGCAAAGGTTTAAAAACTGGAAAATTTATGTTTTCTAAGTCTTACCCAAACAACCCACCATTTTTTAATGTCGATATCTCAGCAACTAATGGTCCGATTTTCAATGTTAATATATGAAACACTTGTGAAATTTTTCGATCTTTTCGAAAACAATATTTTCAAAATTTTCAAATCAAGACTAACATTTCAAAAGGGCAAAATATTCAATATAACGCCCTTTTAAAATGTTAGTCTTGTTTTGAAATTTTTGAAAATATTGTTTTCGAAAAGATCGAAAAATTTCACAAATGTTTCATATATTAACATTGAAAATCGGACTATTAGTTGCTGAGATATCGACATTAAAAATTGGTGGGCTGTTAGGGTGAGACTTAGAAAACATAAATTTTCCAGTTTTTAAACCTTTGCATGGCAATATCTCAGCAACTAAAGATCGTATCAACAAAGTCCGAAGAAGCAAAATATAGAGAATTTTCTCAGCTTTTCAAAAATATTTTTTCCAGAAGTGTGCAAACATGTGCACTAATTTAAAAAAATGAAAAACTGCGACTATTTTCAAAAAAAAGTCACCTAAATATGGATTTAACTTGAAAACGGTGCACTTTATTAAAATTTCACTAAAGTACTTTTTGATTGCAAATTTGATTTTACATCGAAAAATGAAGTTGACAAATTTTTGCGACCAATATTTCGATTTTTTGAAAAAAATTAGTATTGATTCAAAAATTCATAACTCATTCAATGATTTTTTGCACAACCTGGAAATTTCTGAAAAGTTGGCATTTTATGTCCTCTTAAACATATCAAAAAATAAAAAAAAATAAAAATAGTGTTTTTTTGCAAATCAAGTTTTAGTGATAAAAAGTTAAATAAAATATCACCTAATTTTTTTTTACCGTGTAGCATTTTTTCCCAGTGTAGCCCGTATCCATACCTACAACTTTGCCGAAGACACCAAATCGATCAAAAAATTCCTTCAAAAGATACAGATTTTTGAATTTTCATACATCATTTTTGTATGGACAGCTGCCAAATTTGTATGGAAAATTTTATGGACAATCAATGATGCACAATAGCTTCTTTGGGCATACCGAAGGCACCAAAAAAGTTTCAGTCGGATTAAAAAATACAAAAAAAAAATGAATGACCGAAATCCTAGAGAACTGCTCACTTCTCTACTGCCGTGTAACTGAGAAAAAGGATAATGAAGATAATCGAACTTTGGATAATCGAGTACAGTTAGTAAAGGGAAATGTCATCTTTTTGATGTTATACTTTAAAAATAACAATCAAAACATATGTTGCTTGTTAAAAAATTAACGAAAAAAACATATTTCTGTTTTTTTTTTGTTTAGTATTATGTTTTTTTATTCAAGTCTTAAAAGTGCACGTAGTCAGTGTTATACATACGAAACAATACTAAAACAATTCGATTATGTACACAAACAGCTTCCACACCCCCCCCACATGTTCTTAAAGTTTCTAAGCTATTACGATCAATGTTAAACATTTTTCCAGACGAACGCTCCATCTCGTACGGCACAAAATATATTATGTAAAAAAAATACTTCTAAAGAAAGGACAAACAGTCGTGAACTTACCCCGCTTGTGCGCCTCACGCAAGCAAGCATGGTCAAAATATCGCATTAAAAAGAAAAAAAAATAGCACGGATTCTTGTCGGTCACTCTGCAGGTGCGCACGGTGTCTACGCCACCTCCTCGATCGTGTCCATGTTTTCCTTGTTGTGCTCCTCCAGCTCAAGCTCGGCGCCAGCCTAATTAATTACAAAAAAGAATTGTAGTGTCACCTTAACAAAATGATTCAACCCGAACCCACCTTGGACGCAATGTTCGAGATCTGCAGCGCCTTGAAGCGCTTCCGGTCCTCGGCGAGCACGTTGTGGCGGGGAGCCAGCGGCGTCGAGTTGCGGATTTCGTCCCCGTTCAGGCTCGCGCACAGCATGCTCACGTCCTCGTTGTCCTGCTGAAAATTAAAGCGAATTGAGTTGTTGGAATTTTGAGATTTTGCTTGAATTACCTCCGAGATGGAAAGGTCGTGATCTCGTTCCCGCTCGCGCCAGAACCGGCGGACGATGCGGTCGTGCGGGGAGGTCATTGCGAGGTCTTTCGGGTAGGAGATGGTTTTGCGGATCGGGGTTTGGCCGGTTGGTTGGTACAGTTGCAGTTCTTCGCGGTGGAATCGGCCGATGTGGGCGGTCATTTCGGCCAGGTTGGCGTTGGTCTGGTTCTGGTAGGTGGTGATGTTTCGCTGGAGTTGTTTGTTGAGGGCGACGGTCGTCGTTTGGAACTCGGACTGTTCGGTACGGTCGGAGGCTAGTTTGGTGACGAGGGATTCGGTTTGGGCGCTGTGCGACGAGGAAAGCTGGGTGCGGTGATTTGTGAAGGCGGTTGAGAATTGTGTCCACCGAGTCTTGGTGGATTCGGGGAGAGCTTGCAACGTTTGGCGCTGCTGAGTGATGGACTCCTTTTGCGCAGTACAGCTGGCTTCCAGAGGTTGGAGAATCGTTTCCTTGAGGCATCCTTCCACGACGAACCGTTGCATCTTCAAGACATCATCCAGCTGGCGGCCGTTTTCTTCATGCTGTTCCGCGGAAGCCGTTCGCTGTCGAATGCTTTCTTCGACCTGGGTCTCGCCAGTGCTGATCAACCGCTGGGCAGCACTCTTCGCGTCCTGAACGTCCTGGCAAACGGTCTTCAGCTTGTCCAACCCCGCTTCCTCCGCTCGCATCTCCTCGCACATCTTGTTGTAGAACGCGGTCAGCTGGTCCATCCTCTTCTGCGCCGACTCCTTAGACTTTTCCACAAACTGCTCAATCTGAACTCCGCTCTCGCCGAATCGCACCATCAGCTGGTCCATCTCGCCCAAATTCCGCCGTTGAGCATTGGCAAACGCCAAACACTGCTCGTCACTCCGCCGACAGCTTTCGAGAGTGCTCTCGAGCAGATTCCTCTGCGCGCCCTGCTGCTCCTCCAAGATCTTCCGCAACGCTTCAACATTCCCCGCCAACGTCTTCCGCAAACCCTCAACCGCCTGATCAACCAACCCAGCGCAACTCTCCACCACCTTCAACTGTCCCTCCGTCCACTCGGAATGCTCCCGCTGGAAACTCTCCACGAGCGCTGCCCCACTGGCCAACCCCGTCTCCGCCAAGCTCTCCAACGCCGCGATACGAGCCCTCGTATCCTGCTGCAACGTGTCCTGCTTCACCAGATACTTTTCCCAGTCGCGACCAATCGAAGTGGTGATCTGGGCGCATCCCTGCGTCAGACTCGTCACGTTCGCTTGCATGTTCTGCATCCGGGTGCGCATCTGGTCCACAAACTGCTCGCACACGGTTTGGTTCTTGGCGTCCGTTTCTTTTCTGCGATCGATCGTCGCGTGCAGCCCGTCCGTGTCGGCCTTCACGTCCTCGACGACCTCGATCAGCTCCTTCGCCTGGCTGGTCAGCGCTTCCTCCGTCTTGACCTGCCGATCGATGATGGCCTTCTTCTCGACGTAGCGGTTCTTCACCATGTTCAGGTTGCGCTTCGTGCTGACCAGTTCGTGCTTGGTCACGCACAAATCGCCCTCGGTTTTGCGCAGAATTTCCTCCTTTTCGACCAGGCTCAGGCTGACCTCCTTGAAGATGGCCTCCTTCTTGGCGAGATCTTCCTTCAGGACTCTGATGAGCTGCACCTTATCGTTGAGCTCCTTCGTGGTGGCTTCCGATTTGTACAGCATTTCGTTGTAAGTATCCTCCGGCAGGTAGATTCCGTTTTTGTCGCGAGTGGCGTGAAGTTCACGCTTCAGCCGATCGATCTCTTCTGTGTACTCCTTGATGACGGTCTTTTTGGACAGCTTCTGGTTCGCCTCCGGTTTGTTCTGGATGTTTTTGGCACGGTGGGCGTACTCCAGCGTGCTGAGCGTTTCTTCAAAGTCTTTGTGGCCCGGCGAGATGGTCGCAATGATGGACGTTTTGGTGCGTCCTCCGAGCGATTCCTGAAGCAAACGGGTCAATTTAGACTCACGGTACGGAATATGTGGCGTTCGTTCGACCAGCGCCGTGATGACTCGACCCAGCGTCAGCAGCGACTGGTTAATATTGACCGACTCGCGCGTACGAATGCCCTTTTCGTTGCCGGCCTTGGTGATGTTCTCGCTTCCGGCCAAATCGACCAGGTTGAGCTTGCCAATCTTGAGCAGCTCCTCGCCCTCCATCCCGTTCTCCTTGATGTGAACAATGATCGAGAAAATCGTGTGCGAACGGGACGACTGAGCGTTCATCAAGGTCGACGCCGTCCGGCGACGCTCCTGCCCTTTCGCCAACAGTTTATAAACGTCATCTTTACTGTGCACGAGCACCTCCTCCAAACCCTGAACAATCACCGACCCCTTCTTATTTACATCGTCGTAAATCCTAATCTTGACATGATCGTCCGTCGACAGCAAATCGCACAACTCTTCGTTGTACAACTCCAGGTACGAAATCCTCATCGAAAACTCCAACTCCGTCATCCGCAGCTCATCAAACAGATGGTTC
This sequence comes from Culex quinquefasciatus, assembly GCF_015732765.1. Lineage (NCBI taxonomy): Eukaryota > Metazoa > Arthropoda > Insecta > Diptera > Culicidae > Culex > Culex quinquefasciatus. The sequence continues at coordinate 187,089,142 of NC_051863.1, read as the reverse complement.
AATGCCCGCGGAATTATACCCGTCTTCGTATCGTCATCCCACCCCGAACTCAACTCCGGCTGCTCCTCCCCCACCATCGTAAACGTCTTCCCCGTCCCCGTCTGTCCATAGGCAAACACCGTACAGTTGAACCCGGCCAGTACCTCCTCGATGTACGGCGCGACCACGGCATGGTACACTTCGTGCTGCTTAGAGTTCACATCAAAAGCCCGATCAAACGTAAACTTCTTCGACGTCCGCGTATCCGACAACGTCGGCTTCAGCATCACCTCCCTGCTGGACACCACGTCCACCACTTCCTGTGACCGGATCAACTTCTCGCGGGCATTTGTGGGCCTACAAAAAAAGTTGACAGTTGACCTAAAAACGGTTCCCCTTTCGGAACGCTCAAACCGCAACTTACCTGACGCGCAGATAAACCTGCACATTTTGGTTGCATTTGAGCGGTTTTCCGTTGCTCGTGTTGTTGCCGCTGCTTGCGTCCATCCTGTTTCCGTAAAAGTTGCCGTAAATTTGCGCAAAAAACACTCCGCCTTTTGTGATTTGCCTTTTTTCCTGGCTCGCGGTTGAACGGTCGACGATTTCGAATTTCTGATGGGCGGCGATCAACCGTTTGAGTGCGGTGGCAGTGTTGCCAGAGGCGGCCCGACTTTCAGCGGGGAACTCATTTTTGACAGCTTTGTGTGCCGTCCAGGGAGTACGCCACGCCAGTATGCACATGGAAAGTGGAAAAAGTTCGTTTGGATGTGAAGAGTTTTACAGCACATAAGCATTACAAAAAAAAAAAATCTAGAGTATATAAAACACAATAGATATAGGACCTTTTTTTAAAAAAACTGAAATTAAATAGACATCACAGATGGCACAATAACAGATGGTGAAAAATTATTCTTCAAGCGTATCATCCGTTCAAGTGGCGTCTACGGGCTGACAGCAATTTTAGTTTTGGCGCGCATTTGTCGTTTGTTTACGTTACCAGTTTGAGTGTTTAGTTCCCGCTTCAAAGTTTGGAGAACCATCCGAATCCGACTTGGAAACACCAACCCGAAGGTTCCGTTTATCACTATTCGTGGAATATCCAGTAGAAAGCTGTACGTTACACTAAGCTTGCTTAATTAATTTAAATTACTTCTAGTACTCTTGACCATGACGGGAACCAGTCAAGATGTGTACTCCACTGGGATGAAGACCATCAAGTTCGGTTTTACGTGGACCATGCACAATTTCAGCCTTTGGGAGGCGAATGTGGAGGGAGCACAATTTTCGCCAAAATTTCCACCTGGACCAGATGAGCAGTATCAATGGACTTTGAAGTATGTTCCCCAATCGTTGAATCACGACACGTCTTGTTCCCTATATGTGCAGATGACTTCTCCGTTGATAACGGAACCTAAAGTGTTAGCATATTTCGAAATCAATGCTACAGATTCAAAAGGGCTTACTATAGTTCATAAATGGTTTAAGGCATGCTTTGGTAATACAATTTTGCCTTTCAAAGGTTTATAAGATACGATAACTTATCAGTTTACACTTTTGATCAGGTCAAGGTGCATAAAGTTGGGGCTGGCCGTATTTTGTCGAGCGTAATACATTGCTTGAGAGGGTGAAACCAGCTGATCAACTGAACATACGGTGTGAAATAACCGTGCATGTAGAACTCGTCAATGGGTCTCCACCAGGAGCTGTCAAAGGAAATCAACCGAATCTGACGCAAGGCGGCTTGTCCACGGATTTACAGTCTCTAGTCGATGGCCAGAAGTTCGGCGATGTCACTATACACATCGGAAACCAGCGATTCCTAGCCTACAAAGGAATCCTTTCTGCAAGAAGCCCGGTATTTGCTTCGATGTTCGAGCACCAAATGCAGGAAAACATTGAGAATTCCGTTTCCATCAGCGATATAAAACCTGAGGTTTTTAAGGTACTGCTGCACTACATCTACACGGACCAGCTGTCTGGTTTGGACGCGGTGGCCCACGAATTGTACGCGGCGGCCGATAAATACGCCATTTCGTCGTTGAAAGATCGGTGCCGGCAGCACATCCTGCAAAAGCTCAGCTGGAAAACGGGTGCGAAAACGTTGGTGCTTGCCGACACGCACCAGGACCCGGAAATGAAGAGCATGTCTTGCAATTTTTCAGCGGAAGCATTGCGGGCAAGGTGACCGAATCGGCCGGATGGAGGAAAATGGCCAGAACTCACCCGTACTTGGTCGACGAAACCGTCAAAGCGCTGGCGGCAAAAGTGCGAGTCTGTGAACAATAATGGTTGAATTTGAACGCGTTCGATATAAATATATTACTCATAAATATATCCCAAATAAGTTGAAGTTGGTTTAGTAAGTCATCTTTAATTTTGTTGGATTCTTTTAATTATGAAGTTTTTTTCTAATAAATAACTTCGATTATTAATCATACTGTTGATTTTAAGTTACTTGTTTTCTATCCTCGCTTCTTACCATGATCTTGATTTCTCAGAAATGATTAAAAGTGGCAACTGTCAGATTTGAGTGAATTTCACTCTGAATTCAACGATTATTGAGTGAAATTCATCCAAATTTTACAGTTTTAACACGTTTAAATCATTTATGAGCAAGGGGCTGGAAACTCTAATATTACTTAAGAATACTGAGTATACTAACGATATTCCAGTATACTTGTTAGTATACTAACCGTAGAAAATACTGGTTTACATAATAATTATAGCTCTAAGAGTTTCCAACCCCTTGTTTATGAGCAGGTTCAGTTTTGACCCCTGGTGTTTTGAAATGAGCGAGTGTGACAGTCTTTGTTACACCCTAAAGGCTAGTACGCAGATCGGAAAAAAGGGGTCAAGAAACAGCTTTATGAACGGCAGAACAAAAAAGAGGGAACGTTTTCTTGGGGCTTTTCTTCACCCTCTCTGGCTTGCTTTCGCTACCGCTGCTGCCCATTTGAAATTTTCCTTGACCGGTTCCTTCCGAAGTGCATACCTTACATAAACAAAAATCATGATTAAATTTTTTTCTGAGTTCAATATCCCACTTTTCATACGAATTTTTCAGTTCAACCCATATAACAATTTTTATGGTTGTATGAACCAGGCCTGCAAATTGTTTCCAACCTAGCGTACACATGAAGCAAACCAAAATGTCAGTTCACTGCTAGCATCTGACTGTAAGCCTACTGTGTCCGTTCAACCACTGCCGCCTGACTCGTGCCGGTCGGCTGCTGGAGAATGAGAGACGTGAAAAAATGAGCTACACTCACTCAATTCGTGTCGTATGACTGACTCGTAAAATCCTCTCTAAACACTATTTTGACTATTTTTAAACAATTGAATGGTTCTAGACTGTGCAAAACACTTAAAACAACCATAACTTATATTCAAAATTACATTTCCACGCATAAATACGAACTTTTTGTGTAAAAACTTGTTTCTTTATGTGTGTGCGTGCAACGTCGAATGAGCGTTGGTCGACTACTGCCTCGCATTGCAGCTGCTCAGTGAGCTAGGGCACTCACGACTGAGTCGGGTTTGTTTATGTCACGGTTTTGCGGTTCAGTGAATGGATCTCAAAAAATCGTGTATAGAGTAATCTACGTGCGCATGTATTGCGTGTACGTACACGAAAAAGATTGAGGTTAAATTTTGTCCGGACAGCAAATTCAAATGGTGCGCTAGTGTGTGTACGCGAAACGTCATAAAGCTCTATGGGTCGCCGATTTTCGCGTCAGGACCCCTGACATTTTCAGCTCTGGTATGAACTCCAAAAATCGTATGGAAAGTGGAATATTGAACGCAGAAATCATGATTTTTGATAAGGTGCACCCAAACAGTTTTGGTCACAGTCTGTGAAATGTCATCTGGCACCACTGCCCTTCAAAAAGTAACTCATTTGCCTGTCACGTTGGGCACTCACTCTCGCTCTGGAGAATCGGGAGAATCACTCGAAGCCCAACGCAACATAAATTTGTCATTCAGACGTCGTTAAGCGTTCAAAGTGACGGGACCGTGCCGTGAGTGTCGTCGTTCGTCCGCGGGCTGAAAAATAAAAGTGGTCCAGTTTTTGGGGGGTGGTGAAAAAGTGCGTCGCAAGAGACATTCCAGTGCGTTTCCGGTGCGGAAAGTTTGTGCAATCGATCGTCGACCATGGTGTGGGGCTTCGTAACGTGTGGTCCCAACGAGGCGCTTGTTGTTTCAGGTAAAAATGAGCTTTGAAAATTTCGGACCTGCCAAGCGGAGGGGGAAGCTGCGGCAAAATTTTTCTCTGCGATGAGTGCATATTTTTTAAAGAGGGCTAGAAGTGGACAAATGTTTCAAAAGGGGCAATTTGTGTAAAAAATAATTAATCCCAATGTTGTTCCTTTTATTATACCAAACAATAACTTTAACCAATAATATTCAAATTCGTCTTTTTCAAAAGTTACTCCAGGGAGGGTGGTTCTAAAACGGGGGAACTCTTCTTCGATGACATCATAAACCTGTTTTGTGTCTGTGTTGAGGTTGTGTTCGGGCCGGAGAGAGACTTGCGCGCTCTGTTTGTTGTTTTTGTTGTTGATAGTAGGAAGGTGCCGCTTTTCCACGAAGGAATGTAAATAAAACATGAGCGGCTTGTGCGTGTGTTCTTTTTTTTAAGAAGTTGGGATATTATTTAAATTTTTGCCTTCCTCACCTTACTGAGGAAAGGCTATAAAATCACTCGGAAAATGAACTTTTTAATTAGACCTCCTAGACCTACCTTCATTTGTACATATCGATTCAGAATCACCAGCTGAGCAAATGTCTGTATGTTTGGCTGTATGTAGACATGTGTACCAAATCAATGTCACTGGAATATCTCGTCACAGGCTCAACCGATTTTGGTTTTAATCGATCCGTCTTAACGTCCCCTAAGTTGCTATTTAAATTCATGCAGTTTTATCATGTATTTAAAAAGTTATGCTAGAAAAACTGTTTCATATTAAATTAAAATTATGGTAAAAAGGGTGGTTTTTTCATGAAACCCTCACATGTTATATATTTTTAGAAAGCATATGAGAAGACCTTTTAGGCGGAGTAAGAATTTTCAAGAAATTTCAATTTTAGCCGTGTAGAGGGATGTCATTTTCCTCTAAGGCCGTGTCTGTATAATCTTGACAAAAAGTCTGTAGGTAGTCTGTTTTTTCACTCATCGTTTATTTTTATTAGGACCTCTAGGGGAGATCCATAAACATGTGGACACTTTAGGCTTTGTAATCACTATAAATGAGAGGAAGGCACTAACCACCTAAAGGTGGATTAAGCAACGTTTTTTTTCTGTAAAAGAGATAAAAACAAAAACAGGCCACTGCAATTTTTATTTCATGCATTACATTTTGAAAAAAAAAAAATGACTGGAAAAGTAAATGTTTTCACGACGGAATTGCAAAAAAGTACTTTTAAATGCTGGAAAATGAAAAATTCAGAAAATCTTTTTTTTTATTTTCAATTTCTGGAAATCTAAATTTATAAAATTTAGAAAAATCTAAAAATTATTTTGTTTAAAATTTTTAGATTTTTCTGAATTTTATATTTTACATTTCCAGAAATTTAAAATAAAAAAAAAACGATTTTTCATTTTCCAGCATTTCAAAGTACTTTTTTTTGCAATTCCGTCGTGAAACTATTTACTTTTCCTGTCATTCTTAAACGACGAAATAGTCTAATTTTCTGGACTCGTCGTATCTATCCAACTCGGTGAACCTCCTTGGATATGTACGACTCGTGCTGAAAAAATCATCTTTTCTATTAAAAACTCGCTTAAATGCAAAAAACTGCAGGCTAAGTAAAACTCAAAAGTGATCAGTTTTTTTTTCTTTTTTTTCTACAATAAATTTCTTACAAACAAACTGTCATTTTCAAAAATAACCCAAATTGGGTAATCCGTTCATCCAATACAATTTGAAGTATTTTTTTTTAAACTGCGACTGCAACCTTCATTATATTTTAAATGAATAACGGGAAAAATGAGAGGAAAAAAGGGGAAAATGCAAAATAGTTTATTGATTTTTTTTTTCAACTTAGGCCGATGCATATATTTAAAAAAGTTTTTGTCCCTCGGCCCTGGCCGAGGTCAAGGGGGGGGGGGCAAAAAAATAAAAAAATATAAAAATTTAAATAACAAGCCATAGTCTTCACATTTAAATGAAAAAAGTGTTTTAAAATACATTTTACACTAGTTCAGTTGTTTTGCAATCATTAGTTTTCAAAAAATCTAAGATCTGACAAAAATAAAAATTGTATCGAAAAAAAAGATTTTGCATCGAAAATTTTCAAAAACATTTAAGATTTTTTAATAAACCCAAACATGCTAAAAATGATTTTAAACGCAGAAGAATGTATTTTAATTTGATTTCAGCTGGTTGCACTTGAATTTTCATTGAAATTTTGAAGTTTATTGTAAAAATATTTTTTTTGCCGCCTGATTTTTCGGGCCAATTTTGAAGGGGGTGACAAAAACTTTTAAAAATATTTGTACCAGCCTTAACAATATTTAAAAAAAGCTTTCAATTACAAATTTGTAGAGTCTTTTTGCCTTCCTCATCTCAATGAGGAAAGGCTATAAAATCACTCGAAAAATGAACTTCTTTATTAGACCTCGTAGACCCACCTTCACGTATACCTATCGACTCAGAATCAAATTCTGAACAAATGTATGTGCGTGAGTCTGGATGTGAGTCCGTGCACCGAAAAATATGCACACAATTATCTCCGGATTTGCTGAACCGATTTACACTTTTTTAGGCCGGATCTCAGACATTTTGATAAAAATAAGTCTTATTTATACTCTATTTTGAGCCTCTTTAGAGTATTAACTTTATGAATGTAAGGAAGGCACCACCCACCTAAAGGTGGATTAAGCAACGTTTTTATTTTTGAATTAAGAATTTCGATATGTTCTTATAATTTTATATCTGATATATTTTTTTTATTTTTTAAAGTTTAGAGTTTTCATATTTTTTTTTAATTTTTGTATTACTTCACACACTCACACAGCAGTTTCTCCGACCCGTCTTCGGTTTGCTAGAAATTCTGTCCTAAGGGGTAAGGGGAAACGTTTATTTCTAGATTACTTTTTCAAAACAACCAATGAGCCATGGGTTTCCTATCGAATCTTCAATAACCCAAGAGGGTATTTTTTTCATTTAAGAGCGAGTCCACGAACAGGGCATACCCCTTTGTATGGGACGTCGTTTGGACCTCACCAATCTGCCTGAAATTTTCAGGGGTTGTTATAAAACTAGCATCTGGCCAAAATATGAGCACTCTAGGTCTACGGGAAGTGGGGCAAATCGGGACACAAAGTTTCAAGGTTCAAAAACGTCAAAAATCGTAAAAAGGCTGTAACTTGGGCAAAATTTTATTTAATTTCAAAATTCAAAATGCATCTGAAAGGGCTTGAAAAATGCAACAAAATGCAGGGTAGAGCATCTCAATTGGTTGAATCTAAAGGGAGTTATTGGCATTTTAGTGAAAAAATAGCACAATTTTCAAACTCAAATAAAAAAGTGTTCCATCCAGATATCAACTCGGTTCGACCTGCAGCTTGTAGGGGACATCTGGGACTACCATCTGAGACTGAGAACGCTTTGGGTAAGGCAGTTTAACACATCAAATAGATACTTTTACTTTTAGTGAATTTTTTGGCTGTAAATTTTTGCTCGGGGGGCCCCTTAGATCCCATTTTCTGATGATAATTTTATCATATTCGTGTTCCTGAGACAATTTCACAATAGAAACATGCATAAAAATGTTTTGCCTTCCTCACCTTACTGAGGAAAGGCTATAAAATCACTCGAAAAATGAACTTCTTAATTCGACCTCGTAGACCCACCTTCACGTATACCTATCGACTCAGAATCATGTTCTGAGCAAATGTCTGTGTGGATGTGTGTAGTTGGGTGGACAAAAAAATTGTCACTCGATTATCTCCGGACTGGATGAACGGATTTTGACCGTATTAGTCTCATTCGATCCGTCTTAGGGTCCCATAGGTCTCTATTTAAAATCAGCAAGTTTAGTTAAGTACTTCAAAAGTTATGCTAAAAAACGATTTTGGCGTATGTCCGGAAAATTGTAAAAAGGGTGGTTTTTGCAAGAAACCCTACCATGTTATACATTTTCAGAAAGGTTTTAAAAAGACCTTTCCAATGAGCCCAAAACATTGAAGATCTGACAACCCTATCAAAAGTTATTAGCACTTAAGTGCTATTTATACACTTTTTGGAGGCCGGATCTCAGATATTTCAGTAAAAATTATGTCCGGGTCCATCATGCGACCCATCGTTAGTTAGATAATTGAAAGACCTTTCAAAACATCAAGGATCTGACAACCCTATAAAAAGTTATTGGCACTTAAGTGTTATTTATATACTTTTTGGAGGCCGGATCTGAGATATTGTGATAAAAATATTGTCTGAATCTTCCATGTGAACTTTCGTTGGAAAGGTTGCCGATGAGCCAGAAAAATTGAAGGTCTGCGAACCCTATCAAAAGAAATCAGTAATAAAATTGATTTGTTAAACATGTTAAGGGAAGGCTATTTTTACTGAATGTATTGACTTTATGAATGTGAGGAAGGCACCAACCACCGAAAGGTGGATTAAGTATCGTTTTTTTTCATCAATTTTAACCCTTTAAAAATGATAGTTAAAAAAAATGAGATGCTGCTTTTTTCTGGTGTCATCTAGTATCCTTGGAAACGAACTTGAATTTCAATAAATGTGAATCGAAGATTTTTTTTAACTTTCATTTTTTAAAGGGCTAAAATGGATGAATACAAACATTCTTATGCATGTTTCTAATGTGAAATTGTCTCAGGAGCACGAATATGATAAAATTATCATCAGAAAATGGGATCTAAGGGGTCCCCCGAGCAAAAATTTACAGCCAAAAAATTCACTAAAAGTAAAAGTGTCTATTTAATATGTTAAACTGCCTTACCCAAAGCGTTCTCAGTCTCAGATGGTAGTCCCAGATGTCCCCTACAAGCTGCAGGTCGAACCGAGTTGATATCTGGATGGAACACTTTTTTATTTGAGTTTGAAAATTGTGCTATTTTTCACTAAAATGCCAATAACTCTCTTTAGATTCAACCAATTGAGATGTTCTACCCTGCATTTTGTTGCATTTTTCAAGCCCTTTCTGATGCATTTTGAATTTTGAAATTAAATTGAATTTTGCAGAAGTTACAGCCTTTTTACGATTTTTGACGTTTTTGAACCTTCAAACTTTGTGTCCCGATTTGCCCCACTTCCCGTAGACCTAGAGTGCTCATATTTTGGCCAGATGCTAGTTTTATATGTACAAACAACCCCTGAAAATTTCAGGCAGTTTGGTGAGGTCGATGCGAGATGGGTATGCTTTGCTCGTAGACTCGCTCTTAAACAAAATTTTACATTTCAGAATGTCGTGTTTTTTTTTTGTAACTTTGCATGGTTTTTTTACAGTATTACATAAACTATTTAAAAACCGATACGCACCTCCCAAGAAAAGGGGTCAAGAAATCTGGACTTTTTTTTGAAAAGGTTTAATAAACCAAACTTCGAAAAAAGTGTCCACATGGTTTATACATAGTCCCCTAAGAAAATCAAAAATAGGAAAAAATATAATTTTAGAATAATCTAAATAAGATCGATGTTGAACATTCAACTAACTAATTTTCTGGTTCCAACATGCCACTTATGCTGCATTAACCATTAACATAAAAAGTGCATTTCTAATGTTTCCGCAAGTGTCGGGTGGTGATGGGCGGTGTGTAACCCGATCGGCTTAGGGGGATGTTTTTTGGCTCCCGGCAGTCAGTGTTTGCTGCTATTAAAGCCCTTTGCCTCATGTCGGCGTTGTTAATATTCCTTCCTCACAGCTCGCAGGCAAACAAACAGGATACATTCACGACGACCGACGACGACGACGACGAGCGTCCTGTGGCGCGTCGTGCTGCGAACGTCGTGTTGTCCTAAAAGTGTCACAGCGCTATCGATTTTTGTCTGTGTATTCTTTTTTTTTGGTTGTTGTTGTTGCCTTAATATTTTTCATTTTTTACTTTCGTGAGAAAAAATTGCGTTTTGCTGCGTTACAAAGTAACAAAACTTTTCCAGGTCGCACAAATTATTCACGATTTAAAAGTTTCAGCAGCAACTCTCTTCCTGCTTTTCCGTGAATGTGTCTATTTATAAACACCAATCTCACCACCCCCGTGGGGGATACCCACTTCATCCGTGCTCTCGCAGCAATGATGTTCATCATTGATGGATGCGGTGGCGCCAATCAATTCTTACTTGGGTCACCATCATAGGGGGGATGCTGTGCAGTGGCACGCATCAAATTGACATTAAGAGTTTTTGAAACATTTATTTCAGATTGTTGGATGGGATTTTTTTCAAACAAATTTGACAAGATTTGATTTTCCGTAGTTTTGATTTTATGAAATCGGAACAATCGAACTTTACGCAACAGTTGACCAGTAACTACCCTCAACCTATCGCTCCCAGCGCTAACCATGTCAATCAAACTAATTGATTAAATTGCATTATCTCTCCCCCCGTCCGCCCTCCCCATGTTCAGGATGCTGCCACATGAAACCACTGCTAGTTCCCGGAGGACGTGCCTTCGTATGGCCCTCGATCCAGCGCGTTCAACGGTAAGTTTGCTCAATTATGTGCGCGCCGGTTGATGTTTGAATTATGCAAAAAAAAAACCCAATTTGTCCCTCCTTCGACACAGAATCTCGCTGAACACGATGACGCTGCAGGTCGAAAGTCCGACCGTGTACACCAGCCAGGGTGTGCCGATTTCCGTGACCGGCATCGCCCAGGTCAAGATCCAGGGCCAGAACGAGGACATGCTGCTGACGGCGTGCGAGCAGTTCCTGGGCAAGTCCGAGTCGGAGATTCAGCACATTGCGCTCGTCACGCTCGAGGGCCACCAGCGCGCCATCATGGGCTCGATGACGGTGGAGGAGATCTACAAGGATCGCAAGAAGTTCTCCAAGCAGGTGTTCGAGGTGGCCTCGTCCGACTTGGTCAACATGGGCATCACCGTGGTGTCGTACACGCTGAAGGATATTCGTGACGAGGAGGTAAGCCTAAATACGGCGCGAACGGCATTCAAACTCCCCGGTCCAAACCGTTTTCGCTCTCAAGATCTCTTTTTCCCTCTATTCTCTCTTCTATTGTTCTCTCGTTCTCACCTCTCTTTGTCTGTAGTTTCCAACGAAATTTATGTTTTGGTTATTTTTCAACTTTTGAACGTTTTCATTTGTTAGGTTCCAGCGGCATCTCATGGTCCCTTGTCCAATCTGCGTGGCAATAAAGTTGAATATGTAAACAAGATTATTTTTCTAAAATTTCTTTGACTAAACAACGTATTGACACTAACACCAATTATAACAAGCTTTTGATGGGCATGATGTGTTTCAACTAATATTTTTTATGGGGTTTTTTTTTATTGGAAATAGGTAAAACAATATTTTGAACTTTCAATAGTATGAAAACATGACTAAATGACTAAATGATATTAAAAAAAAAATAGTGATACAGCAATATCACACTACCGAAATCAGTAGTTGATAGTTCGGTCAATTGACTTTTTAGTTTTTTAAATTAGAACAACATTTTTCCTCTTGAAATCTTTTTTTTTTTTCAAATTTTGCAATTCTAAATTTTAAAATTTTTAAATTTGTATTTTTTTGTTTTTTATTTATTGAATTGAGTAATTCTACAATTTTAGACCTTGCTTGATAAAAAAGAAATTGGATTTACGGTTTTAAAATTAAAAAATTCAAAAATTAAAATTTTCAAAATCTAAAAATTTTAAGATTAAAAAATTAAAAAAAAACAAAAAAATTAAAGAATTAAAATTTAAAAAATCTTAACATTAAAAAAAATCACAGATTCTAAATTTCAGAATTTTAGAATTTTAAAATTTTAGAATTTTAGAATTTTAGAATTTTGAAATTTTAGAATTTTAGAATTTTAGAATTTTTGAATCTTTGAATTTTAGAATTTTAGAATTTTAGAATTTTAGAATTTTAGAATTTTAGAATTTTAGAATTTTAGAATTTTAGAATTTTAGAATTTTAGAATTTTAGAATTTGAGAATTTTAGAATTTTAGAATTTTAGAATTTTAGAATTTTAGAATTTTGGAATTTTAGAATTTTAGAATTTTAGAATTTTAGAATTTTAGAATTTTGGAATTTTGGAATTTTAGAATTTTAGAATTTTAGAATCTTAGAATTTTAGAATTTTGGAATTTTAGAATTTTAGAATTTTTGAATTTTAGAATTTTGGAATTTTGGAATTTTAGAATTTTAGAATTTTAGAATTTTAGAATTTTAGAATTTTTGAATTTTTGAATTTTAGAATTTTGGAATTTTGGAATTTTAGAATTTTAGAATTTTAGAATTTTAGAATTTTAGAATTTTAGAATTTTAGAATTTTAGAATTTTAGAATTTTAGAATTTTAGAATTTTAGAATTTTAGAATTTTAGAATTTTAGAATTTTAGAATTGTACAATTTTAGAATTTTAAGAGTTAAGAATTCAAGAATTTAAGAATAACTAAAAATTAAATGTTTCGGATCTTAGAATTCTAGATTCCATGAATTTTAAAAATACAAATCGTATTAAGTTTATGTTACCAGTGAGGTAAATAAGTCGTTAGGATTGCTATCAAAAGTTGTTTAAATTCTTACAATTGTTAATTTTAAAAATAACAAAGTGCAATAATTCGGTACAAGCTGATGTATGAGGTGTCGCTGGTAGAAGTTAGTCCAACAATCTTAAATTGGCACTTTTTTCGTCTCGATTTTTATCTATCTTCTTTTCAGTTCTCTATTGATCAATTATCCCTCCCGCACCCCACAATATATCCTTATCACCACCAGTGATAGTAGAACCAAACCTTGTTACAACGATAGCAGTACAAAAAAAACACAATTTCATTCGCTGTCTTATCAGAACATATTTGTAATCGCTCAACAACAACACTCTCTTTACTTATTTCGTCATTCATTCCTTCGTAATATTAGTCAATCATGAATAAAGCAATGCTCAACTAACACACATCACAACATTCCTCAACTAAACGCATTCTTAAGTTTGTTTTTCTACCGTCGTGCAAAAGTACTGCTACAAAGCAAAGCAAACACTGGTTCGCAAATTCCCCATAAATCTTATCTCTAGTCTCTTACTCTTTCTGTACTTGTTTCATTCTGGCTCTCTATCAACTCTCTCTTTCTGTCTTCTCTCGTAGTCATCCTCTCGACAAATAGTATTCATTTAAAAAATAGTCCATCTTCAAAAAGTAAAAAAAATGCTACACCCACTCCATTCCATTTCTTCTTCCAAAGAGACACACATAGTTTTTTCTCCAATGTGTATTTTTCTTTCTTTCTTTTTCTTCGTATATTTTTCCGCTACAATTACAATAATTTGAAAAACAATGTAAAAGGGTGCTAAGGTATGTTGATGATTTAAAAACCCCTTAGGGAAGGCAAGCAAAACAAAAAAACAACAACAAAGAAACAATCGCTCTTGTTTTTCACCGAACCAAAGCAAAACAAAACAAAAAAACCAATCTCACCTTTCGCCTCTGTTTCTTTCTCTGTGTGTGTTAAATCGCAGTAAGCTATACATACACATGTGAACACACACCCACACACAAAAATGCCAACTACACCAACACCACATAGGTACACACTGAATCATTCATTCGTTGTTGTTTTCTTGCACACAAACACACGCCACCTAACACGTGACAGAGTTACACAAATGCACTGTGAAAGAGAGCACACATGCACATTTTATGCAAACACCGCAACAAAAAGTTCCAACAATTTAAAAAATATTTTTACAGTTCCAACAAAATAAGTAAAAATTCATGGAAAAAGCATTTCAATCAGAAAAAAATCGGGGCAAAACAGTAAACAAGGGAGAAACTCTCATTCTTCAAGATTCTCTCTATCCCTCTTTTCCTATACAGTACATGTTCGGCATCTGGGTCATGCTATCAGCCATGCGAGTGCTGCTTTGAGGGGATCTTTTATACTATTTTTTTTATTAGAACAGAAATTTAAAAAATGTTCTTAAAAATATTCGTAGAGCACATTTTGATTTTTTTGTACTTTGACAAAATATTTATGAAAAAAAAGTATATTTGCATCCACTGACCCATCGATCAGATCACTTCGTTTTTTATTGATTTGTTACGTTTTTCTGAGTTTTAACTGGGCTACAGCGCCCAGTTAGAAAGCAGTCCAGCTAAACAACGCCCAGTTACCGAACGAGTACTGTTATTTACTCCCGCTTGCTATGAGAGTTGCTCTTTCGCTTGCTGTCTTGTCCCTATGAAAAACATAACACTATGCCAAATGAAACGTTTGTTGTCGCGATAGATGTCGCTACTAGCTGCGTAAATAAATCTTGCCAGCTTCGGCGCTAGTCACTCCTGTAAAAAACACCAACACAGACAGACAACACAACACACACCACATAAAACACTCACGCAGCAAGTGAAATCCAGTTGTGTCTCTTCTCTGTGGGCTCTCGCGCGCTCTCTCTCTCTGTCTAGTCTTATTTGCTGGATTTGTTTTACCTAAACTTTTTCACACGTGCTATTTCTCTTTCATTTCCTGAGTATACTCTTAGTTAGGGTGGTATTTATCTGTGTAGCTTCTTTTTAGGCTTACTTCCGCTCTAAATAGACTTAGTTTGTAAGATTTCTGGGTAATATTGACAATCACGCGCACACAATCTCTCACTCACACTTGTTGATTTTTGTTGGATTTATACGATCAACTCAGGTCAGCTCACGCGTGACGAGTGTGAAAGAACTAGAGATCACACGTAAACAAAAAAAAAACGAGAATTGTTTTGCCTCGTTTGATTTCCGTTTCCGGTGTGCTTGGGCGGATTGAACTTGGCCGTGACTGAAATGATTTTGTCTTCTCTCTGGTCCCGACTTGTCCCCGCTCCTTCCGCAGGGTTACCTCAAGAGTCTGGGAATGGCCCGTACGGCGGAGGTCAAGCGTGACGCCCGAATCGGTGAAGCCGAGGCCCGTTGCGACGCCACGATCAAGGAGGCCATCGCCGAGGAGCAACGGATGGCGGCGCGCTTCCTGAACGACACCGAGATCGCCAAGGCGCAGCGTGACTTTGAGCTGAAGAAGGCCGTCTACGACGTGGAGGTGCAGACGAAGAAGGCCGAAGCGGAGATGGCGTACGAGCTGCAGGCGGCCAAGACCAAGCAGCGCATCAAGGAGGAACAGATGCAGATCAAGGTGGTCGAGCGCACGCAGGAAATCGCCGTGCAGGAGCAGGAAATGGCCCGTCGCGAGCGTGAGCTGGAGGCCACCATCCGGCGACCGGCCGAGGCCGAAAAGTTCAAGCTGGAGAAGCTGGCCGAGGCGAACCGCAACCGGGTGATCCTGGAGGCGGAGGCCGAAGCGGAAGCGGTGAGGATGACGAGATTGAAAATTAAAAGATGAAATTGTAATTTGCCTGTGTTTATTTCAGATCAAGATCCGCGGAGAAGCCGAAGCGTTCGCCATCGCGGCCAAGTCCAAGGCCGAAGCCGAGCAGATGGCCAAAAAGGCCGAGGCCTGGAGGGAGTACCGTGAGGCGGCCATGGTCGACATGCTGCTGGAGACGTTGCCAAAGGTAAGTTGGGCACGCTCTCGGTGCGAATTACAGGGTGGCCACTCAAGCCGGGAAAAGTCTGAAATTTGACAAAATGTGCGAAAAGGTTGGGAGTTTAATATTTTTTTTACTAATAAGGCGGTAATATATTTTTTAAAATTATTTTATGGTGTTGGACTTTGCCAAAAATTGGTATAATTTTTAAATAAACTATACTCATTTTATGTAGATTTTTTATTTTGTATTTTTACGATAACGGGCGATAACTTATTTTCAATATATTTCTAAAATTGATTTAATCCAGCCATATTATGCTAAATCTTAAAAACTCTTTATTAGATTTTTTTTCTTATAACATGGTAAGGTTCAAAATATAAATACTAAAAAAATCTCAAAAAATCATTTTTTCGAAAATATTAAAAAAATATAAATCGCAATGTGAGTGTCAAACTATAAATTTTGAATGCTTTTTCACTGTTTTTGAACGATATTATTATTTTTTGATAATAAGGTAAGTTTCAAAGCATAAATTCTAAATAAAAAAACACAAAATACCGTATTATTTAAGTACTCAAATTTTCATAATTTACAACATGGGTATAAAACGAAGCAAAATTTGGTACACTCAACCCCTGGTGGTTAGTCACTTTTTCGTTTGACACTTTTTTAGTTTGTACCCCGTTGGTTGGACAAGGTCTAACTATAAAGTGACGAACCGTCACTTTTTACTCACGCACACTATCAAAACAAACGTTTGATAGTGTGTGTGAACTCCGTGTGAAAGGGGTGTCAAACTAAAAAGTGACCCCTCCGTTTGGCAACAGTTGGTGTCAAACCATCGGTGTTTGAGTGTATATTTCATTTCTCGGGTGAGTTTTCAAAACGCCGTAAGAGCCACTGTGACCTCTGACAATAGTTTTCGTTTTTCGCGAAAATGAAACAAAATTTAATTTATTTCAAGTATGGGGCGCTTGAAGGACGTGTAGATGAACAATTTCGAGCATTTTTGATATTGGTTTTTCGTAAGCAGGTCGAATACCCATGCAAAAATGACTTTGTTTACCAATGGCTCTTACGACTTTTTGAAAACTAATCCGAGATTTACTGTTCCAGTATTTTTGAAATTCTGGAGTTTTTTTTGAAAAGGACCAATAAACCAAATTTCCAGTTTTTGCTTTTTGGGTGTTTTTCAATACCCCTGACTCAAGGCGGTTTCAAAAACACCCAAAGGCAAAAACTGGAAATTTGGTTTATTTATCCTTTTCAAAAAAAAAAAACCAGAATTGAATGTTCTAGTTTTCACAAAATACCGTACTTTTTAAATACAAAATTTTTCACAAAATACCGTTGTTTTTTTATAACGTACTCAAATTTTCATGATTTGCAGCATGGGTATCAAACGAAGCAAAATTTGGTATATTTTTTTACTGTTCTAGTATTTTTGAAATTGAATGTTTCAATTTTCACAAAATACCGTATTTTTTTAAAAAATACTAAAGTTTTATCTAAATATCGTATTTTTTAAATACTTAAATTTCCATAATTTGCAATATGGGTATCAATCAAATTTGCACTGTATTTGAGATTTTTTTTAAGAAATACTAAATTTTTCACAAAATACCGTTGTTTTTTTCAAGTATTTAAATTTACATAATTTGCATATAGGTATTAAACGCAGCGAATTTTTGTATGTTTTTCACAAAAGTTCTTACAAAATACCGTATTTTTTCAAAAAATACTCAAATTTTGACAAAATACCATTTTTTTAACTACTCAAATTTTCATAATTTGCAATATGGGTATCAATCGACTTGAAATGTTGCATTCTTTTACACTTACACTTTACGCATTCGGCTATTTTTTAAAGAAATACAAATTTTTTCACGAAATACCGTTTTTTATGTCTTTTTATAAACAGATTTTAATTTGATTGATTGGTACAGTCCAGACTCGATTATCCGAAGCGAAGGCCTCGCAAAAATTTCACTTCGGACAATCGAATAACGATTTTTTCCGTTGTCTTATTTTTTATGGTCGAGCTTAAGTATGACCCATAATTTTTTTTAAACTACTCTAAAATTTAGAATTTCAAATTTAAGATGGCGGGACTTTACTTTTTTTTTGTTTTTAATTTTAAGAGATATTTAAAGTAGAAGTGGACAAAAATTTTAAATAAAATTTGCAATGACCTCAGCTCTTTGAATTTTTCAAAATTAAAATTGCAAAAAACAGTAAAATAGTAGTTTATGCAACAAGTTGCAAAAAGAGGATTTTTTTCAGCACGAGTCGTACATTTATCCAACGAGGTTCACCGAGTTGGATAAATACGACGAGTGCTGAAAAAATCAAGTTTTGCAACGAGTTCCATACAACATTTTTTGCAATTTCGAAAAACACCCATTGAGTGAAATTTTAAGTCGAATTTTCATGTATTTTGTCAATAAATCGTTTAAATAAAAAAAAAAGTTGAAAAGTGTTACTTTTCGAAACAAGTGCTGAAAAGTTCAACTTTTCAGCACCCATTTCAGTGCTGAAAAGTAGAACTTTTCAGCATTTATTTTGAAAAGTGTTGCTATTCGATTCTGTTATTTTTGGTACAGAAAAGTAGGCTATTTCGTCGTTCAAAAATGACAGGAAAAGTAAGTTGTTTCACGACGGAATTGCTAAAAGGTTTGTTTTAAGCACTAATGAAACATTTTATAAAGCTTTTTTTTAAAACATTTGTACCTAAGGGTTAATATTTTTACGAACTTGTTTATAAACTTTTATCGTGAGTAAATGTCGTCTTAAGAAAATACGAGTTTGGATCAATATGCAGATATTATAGAAGGTGTCAAAATATTGGGAATCTCCAAATAAGATTTGAGTGGCCACCCTGTGTAAATTACAGTGCATTACATTTCACCGTTCTTTTCTCCCCTAGGTTGCCGCCGAGGTGGCCGCCCCGCTGTCCCAGGCCAAGAAGATCACGATGGTGTCCAGTGGCACCGGCGAGGTCGGCGCGGTCAAGCTCACCGGCGAGGTGCTCCAGATCGTCAACAAGATCCCGGACCTGGTCAAGTCGATCACTGGCGTGGACATTTCACGGGTAAATCAAAACCACAAGTACATTTAAACTTGCGCTCGCACACATGAGAACATCCATCACACATACACACACTCATTAAACTCCATTCAATCGATCGGTGTAGAGTTTAGATGAAGACTTTAGTATTAGCAAATGGACAAAACTCGATGAATCTCAGTATTAGAGGAAGAATTGGTCGGTAGTGAATCAGACTAGAATAGAGCCGAAATTGGCGAATCACAATCCCAACTAGAGAAGTATTTCTGTAGAAAATGAAGCAAAAATGCCGTTTACTAGCCCCTTCCTCCCTTCTATTTCCGTTCGGCAGGCGATCTTCGACGTTCCTTCGGATGAGTATGTCGAATGACATCCCGAGGAGGTGATTGTCTGAGGTGGTGGTGGTTGTTTCCCCCCGATTCACACTGCCGTTTAGTTTGCTCCTTCCTTCCCTTCCGTTCATCATCTTTCAAACGACACTACAGAAACTGCCAACAAAACCCCACAACACTACAGAACAAAGCCATTTTTTGAAGCTGAAGCGCGATGAGAAGGTAGATTCGAACATTTTCGTAGTTGCTAGTTGTAGACTCTCAAACACACACATTTTAAGATCTTTTTCAAACCCACATCACCTCATTCTCATTGCGAATTTGTTGATTTTTAATTTCCTCTTCTTTTTCCCCTCTCTCCAATTCCATGTGCAATGTCCGGGATCGCGCTTAAACTCTAAATTTTCCAGTCGGTTCACGCTGGTTAGAACCGCACACAGGTTGGCGACGACCTTCTGTTGATTTTGTGAGCGCTTCTCGGTCCACATTCGTCACAACCGCAACAACCGATAGTAGACGTAAGTTGTGCACGGAACGTGTCCGGGTGCGCGCCCACTCCTCTTTCCCCTTGAATTATGATGGCCCGCCGCGGTGAGTGGATTTGCGAAAAAGAAAAGGGCAGCCATAACGTTCCAGAGTTGGAGCGCGTTGTTTATCGTTTTGCCTTGGTTTGGTAAGTTCGTTTTTTTTTTCCTTTCCTTTCTGTTATATTCTGTTGTGTATATTTTTGTATATTTAAGAATATCGACGAACAGATTTCTTTATTATTTTATAGTTTTAAGTTGAAAGATTTAAATATCCTTTGGAATTTATTTCCAACAGTTTTATTTGTTACTTTTAATTTTAACGAGTCGACTTTCCACTACGATCACCGCAAAAGCATCGAAATCGTAAACGAAATTCACCTTTAAAGCGTGTGTAATTTCACTGCCAATGCGTTTAATTTTGCACAACTTAAAACCGGAAATAAAAACCACTTTCATCACAAACGTGGAAAGTTGGCTCGCGCCCGTGCTCTGGGATGGTATTTCTTTATATCTTTAACTTTCCTCATAAAAGTCGTTGACCGAAAAAACAACACAATTAACCCAGTGTGATATTACACGAAAAATTGAACCAAAAATTTCACAAAAAAAAGCCAGATGATCATTCTCGTACAACAAGTATTCGTTCACGTCTTTTCTCAAACTTAACGCGAAATTTTCGCGCGCGCGCGCGCAATGTTGTTCCATCCACTCGTTTGGCCTATCTATAGCTAACACACAAACTCTAGCAAATTGTTCGAAAAAGGCGAATGTCTCTTTTTAGTGCTCGCTTTGTTGAACACTTTCTCTATTACGAATGACAACAAAATGATATTTAAACGGACATCTTATTTGTGTAAAGTGAAATCATCAAATAAAATAGCGAAAACTACGACCCTCTAACAAACAATAGTGTGACAAGCAAAAACAAGCATTTGTAGGTGTAGTGGGACCCCCATTTAAAGATGTCGTTTCCATTAAAACTTGTCGTTCAATTTCATTAAAAAAAAACGTAATTATACATTGATTATATGTGCAAAATTTTGAGTATAACAAAAACGTTCGCGAACCTGATCAACTAAAACAATTATTAGCAAACAAAATATTTATCGAAAAATCGCAAAAAATTAAAAGCAAAGAATATATTTTGTAACGGCATTTCTCGAAAGATGGGTACGGCATTTAAATGATACCAAAAACTAAATAAAACAAATTAACATTGTGTTAAATTTAAAAAAAAAAAACAAAACATCTACAAGTAGAACCAATGTCTGTGTTTGTTTCAACCATCTGAGACGTTCTAATAAATATGTAAAACCAATAATCTTCTGCAAAACCGATTGGGTTCGTCTGTTTCTTCCCCCCTCACTTTTTCCTCAATGTCTCAATCTGTATCACCCTCCCGAAAAGTAAATTTTCTCTACTCAAACACATGCAAAACTCACCTCTAACACGCCTTTCTCATAAAAAAAACTAAAATACAAAATACCAAACCAGATGGCACACCAGATGCATAGTTTTATAAATCGAATATAACAAAAATATAACAAACAAAACAAACTCGAATAACAAACACACTACATTTGATAACATTTCGCTATATTCAAACACAAACACACAAAACAAGTCAAGTATTATATGAAACTATATACATGTTACACAAACATTCACACCTACACAAAGAAACACACGTGAACAACAACAATATAGGTGTCGAATTTGGGTCGGGGTCAAGGTTCGAAATGCTTACCAAACCAAAAAAAAATCGTCTATACTCTATATAATGGAATCTCTTATGGAAGTGTACGGAGAAAAAAAAGTGTCACCTTGGTTGTTATTCGGTAGAATGCGAAAGAAAGCCTTAAAAAAATCAACTTTAAATTATCTGTTAAGAAGTTTCCTACAAATCTGCCGATACAGTCCGAACTCTCAAGGAGGCATTAGAATATGGCAAACAAACTCGCACTTTTTTATATTTGACAGTTTGCCAAACTCGCAAAAATGTTTGTGGCAAACTCGCAAACAAAGCCAAATGTATGCAGGCTGACGTTTCTGCAAACAAACAAACAAACAAAGCAGGCAAACTGTCAAAAAGTTTGTTCTGAGGTTTGTTTGTTTGCAAGTTTTTGTGTTTGTTTGTTCTAGTCCTATACCTCCTTCAATTATCTGAGGTTTCGATTATCCAATGTTCAATTTTCCGTAAATTTCTATGAGTTATCGGATAATCGAACCATGCACACATTGTTTTACCTATTTATTTTTTTCCTTTCTTAAAAGATCAATTTTAGTCAAATTTTAATGATTTCCTATTAAATTCCACTATGCCTTTTTAAATTTTTCATCTCCGCCATTTTGGTTGCCATATTGAATTTAAGAATTCAACATCACTTTAGTGTAATTTAGGGGCTAGGACCAATACGCACCTCCCAAGAAAAGAGGTCATGAAATGATTTTACGAACAGTAGAACAAAGGAGAGGGAAAATATAAAAATTGAAACTACTAGCCGTAGTGTCAACATTTGAATGCAAAAAGTATTTTAAAATGCATTTTGCACTAGTTCAATTGTTTTGCAATAATTAGTTTTCAAAAAATGTAAGATTTGACGAAAACAAACATCGAAAATTTTAAAAAATTCAAAAGATTTTTAAATCAACCCAAACATGCTAAAAATGACTTTAAACGCAGGGAAATGCATTTTAAATCAATTTTAGCTGATTTCACTTAAATTTCCATTGACATTTTGAAGTTATTGAAAAAAATATTTTTTGCCCCCTGATTTTAGGGCCAAATTTGAAGGGGGTGACAAAACATTAAATAAAATTTGTACCAGCCTTAAATTTATAAGAAAATCAAGAAAAAGGTTTTATTTGGGCTTTTTCCATCTCTGGCTTGCTCTCGCTACCGTTTAATAAAAAGTGCGTTTTTTCATTCTTTAAACTTAGATTTTTTTTACCGAATTCGGTCAATTTTACCGATTTATCAATGACTGAAAACCGAAATTAGGTAATGATGTTCATTTATGTTCATTGTACTGCCGATTTTCGGTATAATTTCGTTCATTTTGACAGGTGATTTACCGATTTAAACTTTACCGATTTTCAACTCCTGTCTCGTCAGAGGCGCTGGAGCAGAAATCCCACGTTAGAGGAAGGCCATGCCCCGGGGGGCGTAGTGCCAATAGTTTCGTTTTCGATTTTCAACTATCGAATTCGGTTAAGAATTCTAAATATCAAATTCAAGCTTGATTAGATAAAATACTCAAATTCTTCTAAAATATAGTTTTTAGCATTAAAACTATGAGACATGTTTTGCTCAATATTCGGAATTCGTATTTAACTTTTTTTTGTGTTCGGTAAACTACTTTACCGAAATTACCGAAAAATCCCAGCATTTTTAGTAAGGTATTATAAAGAAAAATGCAAATTTTAATTTTGTGTGTTATTTTTTGAAAAAAAAAAAAATTATGCCATAATATCTATGATGAACAGAAATCACTTTACTGGAAGGCCCTTTGTGATTCCTGTGGCGGACATTTGGCGTTTGTAGCAGTACAAGTCGGTTTTGAAGTGTCACCTCAAGACAGCCGAGAGCATCTGTAGGCCAGCATCAAATCAACTTTGTGTGCTTGTGGCCATGGAGAGTAATATCCCTGTGTTTCCGGTCCCGCTTCGATCATCCCAACCGTCGCTACAGATTCTATGAGCTAAGGATCGTGACATCTTCTGGAAATCAAGTCGGACATAGGAAGTTCATCTGTTTGAGGATTTGAAATAAAAAAGTTCAAGATGGTATGTCAGAGACATAACCGAAAGACATAGGACCAAACAATTTGAATGAGTTTTTGGATTGTTAGTGAAATCTGGAATAAGATTATTTTGTTTCACAGATTTTTTTTTTTTTGCAATAAAATATAGTTTATTTGTTGGTATACTTAAAAATAAGAAAGAATTTGATAACCTAATTTGGATATCCTAAAAAATCAAAAATAAACACTTTTCTCTTCTAGGTTGCTGTTTCCGTTGATAATGGTGTTGTACTGGTCGATCCTGGTCACTTGCTGAATCGTCCGGGGTTCAATCCTGAGTTCGTCCGAGGGGATGGGGGTTTGCCCCTTTTGCGTCCTCTTCCAGGGGTCTCAGGAGCCCGGGGGGTTGTCCCTATTCCACTCCTCCAAAGACTTGTGGTTAGGGGGGCCCCGGGTCTCCCGAGCGCCTCCGTGGATCCTTCGTTGGGGTGTCAGTACCAGGCACCCCGGAGGAGCCGGAGGGTGTTCCCTGTTCCACTTTTCTTGTAGCTTGTGGTCAGGGGGGCCCGGGACCTCCGGGCGCGACAGTGGTTACACTTTCAGATCAGGCTCAGCTCAAACTCTAAGACAGCTACATCAATAGCAGTTGTTGCGCATTTGTCAACAAAGACGATGTAGTTAATGAATGCTTTGAGCAATTTTGCTCTTCTTTCATCTTCGATTCCAGCCAGAACAGGTCTAAAGAGCTCGTCAAATGAAAACTGCCGTCATAGATTTATCGGCAAAAATTGCCACAACTCGTATGTTACCCCGGGCCCAAGGGGAACCTGCTTTGAGGGCACCGGCCACTCCAGGTTGTGGCCACTACTGTCGAAATGGCCATTATCATGTTCAGTATCAAAAACCATGAATTTTGATACCCATATTGCCAAAACTCGTATGGTTCTGTAAATGTCCCTCCGGGCCCCCGGGGAACCTGCTTCGAGGGCACCAGTCAGTACAGGTTGTGGCCACTACTGTCGAAATATCAATTTTCATGTTCAGTATCAAAAACCATAAATTTTGATACCCATATTGCCACAACTCTTATGGTTCTGTAAAAGGCCCTCCGGGCCCCAGGGGAACCTGCTTTGAGATCCAGGTTTTAGCCATCACTGTCGAAATGTCAATTTTCATGTTCAGTATCAAAAACCAAACAAGTTCATCCGGACACGGGCATTTCCTCGAAGGCTGCGTAAACGAAATCTTCGAACGAATTGGGGAAAGCTTCCTGACTGACTCGGCTGTGCATCCCCCCCCCCCGAGCTCGTAGTAGATTCGTTGTACTAACCCATACAACAGGGCTACAACAATTTTCACACAGTCTACTAGGTTAAGCGATTTTACTCCAGTGCCCAAAAGTTGCCTCCGCTGGCGGTTTTGCTCGTCCCCGGGTGTATCTGTAGTTGGTCGCAGTCTCTGATGGCATTTTCAGGTGACGAATTTAGATACATCAATCGAACATCCGTGGAAGGGAAACTCGACGCATCGAACCCAATCAGCGTGTACCATGAAACGGGAGTGTGTGTATGTGTGTGTGAACGCGCATTTGGCAATTTTCTTGAATCTACCATCCTACGGCATTTGGTGTGTCATTCTACGGCATTCGCACACAATTTGCCCTCTTCGGTGCTGCTCTCCGATTCTCTCTCTCTCTCTCTCTCCCTAGAAAATAAAGGTGATTTTTCAGAAGAAATCCTTCTCCGGAAGAGAATTTGCGTTGCTAAGGCTCTCTCTCTCCCTGCTGCTGCTGCTTCACCCGTCCGCGGCTCAGAAATTATGAGCCGACCCGACTTGTTCAGCATCTCGGTGGCCACTAAGTGGAGTGGAAAGGGTAGAACGCATTTTTATACTTCTACTTCCCTATTACTTCCCCTCTTTTCACGATCGTCGACGGCCAGTTCTGCTGCGGCGGTTTTCCCCTCAAAAGCGTTCGTTTTGTTAGCTATTTCTAAGCATTTTAAAACATTGAATTTTTGACTTAGACTTACGTCTTTGTCGAAGGTACTGGGGTGTCATTCCAAAAAACCCGGGCCGAAGGCCCTGGATTACTGCGTCATCCGTCAAACGCTTATATCTTCCTTCCCTCTAATCGAATCGACACGATTTATGTGCCATTCGATTCGAAAATTATTCAGCAATTTGCTATAAAACTTTCATTGTTGGCAAAATAGTTTAACTATTGAAACAATTGAATGTTTTAAAATGTTTTCAAAATGCAGAGATTTTGCAAGCAAAATGAGCGCTTCCCACTCACGGACGGGAATGTCAAGTACCTATATTGAGGGGAAAATCATCCGAGCAACGCGACCGAGTGTCGGTCGCGAAAAAGGAGGGGAAGTAGCGGGCCGAAATCATACATAAGAACGCGCGCCAGAGCCCATTCCATCATTCACGTCTCAGACGTCGGACCGGCAGCAGCAGCAGCAGCAGCAGCAGGAAAGCTCAGCCCAGAGCAGCAGCAGCAGGAGAGAGACCAGAGCAGCAGCAGCAGGAGAGAGGGACCAGAACTGGAAAAGAAGTGCGCATCGCCTTCTCGTCGTCACCGTCAGCCAGTTGCCTCTCGATGGCCGGACCGTTAGGATCTTTCGTGGTTGCTGTGGTTCGGAGGTGATTCAATCCCCATCCCTCGTCCCACCCGGGACGAGGCATCAACAAGATGAGGCGCGCGCCTGCTGCCTTCCGCCGAAAAGCCTCTCGTGGGTCAAGCCTTGGTTTACGTCTCATCAAATTCTAGTGTTGAAAGAGTTGCCCTCGTCCCACCCGGGACGAGGCAGCGAGCTAATTTGAATTTAAATTTCAGGAACAAATTTTGGTCTTCGGGGGCGACGGATTGCACAGCTTTCTGAGGCTGCTCTCGCCCCCAACCCCTATGCCCCTCTCCCCTCCCCCATTCGGCTCGCTAAAATTCCTTCGTCTCTTTCTTTCCTCTCTTTGCCGTTCGTTCGTCTTCTTCGACGGCCATGCCTCACGATCTTGAGCAGTTAAGTGAGGAACATGATCCAATTTTACTCGAGGCTGATTCGTTTGGGGATATTTGTGCCACAAAAGTTTCAGAAAATGGGATTCAAACATTGTTTGTTGTTGTGTATATTTCGCCAAGTGCAACATACAAACAGAAAATTTCTTTCTTGATCCGGAATTTGTTCTGGTATGCAAAGCAGGACATCCGCATTGTTGTGTCTGGGGATTTTAACATTGATATCCTCAAACCGGAAAATTTGAAATTTGTTGATTTTATGAATTATGAAAGAGTACCTCAAGCTTGATCTGCTTTCCAATCCTTTGGGCGCACATGCCTTGACCTTGTTTTTGGTAGAAATGTTCTGACACAGTCACGAAGGTATGTTTCGTATTTTAGTTATCATCGGCCGATTTTGACTTTGGTTGATACACCAGCCTAATATAAATTTCGCACCACAATCATTTGCAAATACTACACGCTTTCCTAAACAACTTTGTCGGTTTCGCATCCATCAACAACGCCAGCACCTGCAGCATCCACCGCGGCCTATCACCTATCTGGACAGAACATCTCCCGGCTGCAGCCTTGCGACCAACGCCACCATCCAACTCTAATCGGTCCTTTTTAGGGCCACCAATTTTCTCACGAAAGAGTTCTTCTTGTTCATCATTCCCACCAAACACTACCACCCCGAAATAACGCCCTTAGCTGAATTCCATCTCCCATTCATGATCATACTCCGTAAATCTATTTAAAGAATATAGCTAATTCTTCAAATTAATATATGGAAAACCCACATGTCCACATATCTAAATTTTACGTAAGTCTACGCCATTCCGGTTATGTCTGTGACATAACTACTTTGACTTTTTGAATAGTTATACTATTCTGCCAATACTGTGAATTTTATAGAAAATTGCTGAATGTTTTCCGAATCGAATGGTCCAAAAATTATGTAATTTCAATGTGTCTGGATGAAGATATTACCGTTTGAAATAACGTTCGCCAAATGTGACGCTTGGGATCGAAATTTTGAACTGGCCCCCCAGTATAGTAAGTAAAGACATAGTCCTATGTCAAAATTATTGAAGATTGGGATTTAAAGATACACGATGGTGAACCCTTTTTTTATTCATACAAATATTCTTCCACTTACTCTAACCTACACACACGCCACTAAAGTCAAACCACGCCAATATTACTATATACGCAGTAGGTTACTACCCTGGTCGTTCGCTGTGAGTGTTCGATTGCCGGCATTCTGTTGAAGGTTCGCCTATGGGTAGTTTGCTTATTAATTTTGCGACATCTCATACCCTTAATGTCGTGACGGTTAAACAAGGGCGTCTGTGTGATGTGTCCCTACACCCGTTAAAAAATTCCGTGGCTTTGGGGATGGGATGGGATTTTCGTTTTGATTCAAGCACTGGTATTTGTAACAACAAAATTCGTAAATAAAAATGCAAGTTAAATAAAAATCACAGACAGATGTCTGTTTGGAAATAGAAAATAGAAAAAATCCTTCTAATTGGCTATGATACCTGATTTTTTACCTGGTAAAAAAGTTTAAAAATGTGTATTAGGGGATTCAGTTTAAGATAACAGCGATTTCGCATATCTCTCCGGCAAGCAAAACAAAATTTCTCAAATATTTTAAACAAAGTTTATTTTAGTTCTGCGGACCACTTCCACACTTGAAATACACATCAGTTTTATTACATTAGATAGATACCATTGCAATTCACGCTATAACTCACGGAAACTTCCCCTCATATTCCCCGGTAAACAAAGTCCCAAAATCCTCAAAGGGACGTCCGCGCTACTCCTTGGACGCCATCAGCCACATCAGGTTGCCGCTGAACTTCTCGATCCGCTTCAGGTCGGACAGCACCTCGGTCTTGAACTGGACGCACTTGACGTTGTCGGTCAGCTTCAGCACGACCTGGTTCTTCTGGTGGGTGTACTTCATCGTGAACCGGCACTGGCACGGGTTGGCAATGTACATGTTCTCCGCCGCGATCTCAAAGTCCTCCCAGGATTTGGCGAACACCATGTTTGTTGAATTGGTTTAATGTGGGTTCCGTATTAAATTAGTTGAAGGAATTCTGGCTACAGTATCGTGCGTGTACTGCTGCTGCTGGTGAGGGTGGTTTTTTTTTGTTGTTTTGAAAGTGATGTTGGCTTTTGACAGTTCGTGCTAGTGGCTAGCTAACGTCATCAAATCTGGGGTGGTGAGTTGTCATTGGGGTGGTGGATTTGGACCGAATGGTCGAAACGTGGTGGTTAACCCTCAACCTCAGTTTTTATACAGTCTTTAATTCAATTTTATGAAAACAAAAATCATTTTACTTCACAATGTTTAAATTGGGTTATTTGGAACTGCGTTAATTATTCTTATCGGTTGCTGTTTTGACTTGAGCAAAGTTTTTAAAATTGGCAGGATATCGTTATCATTACAAATTGCTATGTTAGCGAAAACTGTTTAAAATTATTAAAATAAAATTTATTTACACATCTTTATACAAGCCAAACTCGACTATCCGAACGCCCTGAAAAAAAACCTTTCGGATATTTAATTACATCACATTTTTTCCGATGTCTTAAATTTATATTGTACACTCAAACCCCGTTGGTTTGGCACCAACTGTTGTCAAACGAACGGGGTCACTTTTTAGTTTGACACCCCTTTTACACGAAGTTCACACATACTACCAAACGTTTGTTTTGATAGTGTGCATGAGCGCTGTGTAAAAAGTGACATTGAAACATTGAAAGCAATGCATTTTGTAATTTAATTGAAAATCAATTATTCAAATTTGACTAATATTGGGTCGCAGAACACAAATTTAATGTTGAAAGTAAGAAAAAAAAGTTTTTTTTTTCATGATTCGATTATCCGATACTAACCTTCGTATAATCGATCTTCGGATAATCGAGTCTGGACTTTATACAAATTTAATACGGGTTTGCCTCTTTGAACTATGCGACATTCGTTTGGAAGTTCGCTAATTTAATGCGAGGTAAAACTTTAGTGTCATCAACAAAGTTGTTTAAATGGCTCTATAACTTTCCAGAAGTGAACAAACCCCTACAAATATTCGTAAAAAGTAAGATTTTTTGAAACACTTTAAACGTGAACTACTATAATATTAAATCAATTGGGTACTAAAGCCCTATGTCAATTTTTATGTACAACGGTAAAAACACGCTAAAAAACATTTCTGATCACTTTTTATTCATTTTAATGCAATTTTTTTTTTTTTGACAAGACAACATTTTTTGGATGGATCAACTATGGTCCCCTTGGAACGAGCTGTCAAGTAGGAGCTTTTCTGTCAAGAAGGACCGCGAGGTTAATGTTTCAAAATTGATTTAAAAATCCATTTTAAACTTTTTGTGATCGTACAAAGGGTCATTGTACTCAGAAAAATAAGCTTTATCGCTGTAAACAATAATATCAGCAATCTAAGCTTCATTTTAGGACCCAATTCAAGAGTTGTTCTTACGATTAGCACACGCAGAAAAATAAGGCATATTTGAATCAACAAAACGTTTTGTTGATTTGAAAATCATATTTTTTGTTGAATCAACGCTAAACGTCAAAGCAGCTTTTTCAAAACAACAAAAGACTTTTGTGGAATCGAGAAAATCAAGGTTTGTTTCAACGCAAAATCGGCGTTGATTATATTCAACAAAAATTTTGTTGATTCAAACCTCGTACAGGCTGATTCTACAAAACTTTTTTCTGCGTGCAATAACTTTTCCAAAGACATCACATTTGTTTTCAAATAATTATGTTCGCATTTTAAATATGCGAAGTACTGAAGTACTGTGTTCTTTTCTTTCCTTACATTTGTTTTAAATTAAATTTCGGGAATTAATATCAAATCAAAAGCCTGAATCAGCAATAATAAAAAAAATGATAGCTCCTCATTTTTTGTGTATGTATTTTATTATTTACTGAATTATTTGTCAATTATGTATCACAAACCAGACCACGCCTTATTGTGAAATTTTAAAACCTTCTGTATGATATGGTTATTGATAAATAGGTAGCCGATTTTTAAGCTCACTAAAGCATTATTTAGCAATCTACAAAAGATCAGAAAAAAATAATTAGGTACTAAAGCTCTTTGTAAATTTCTATGTACAACGGTAAAAAACACGATTAAAAACCATTTCTGATCACTTTTTTTCATTCAACAAAAATTATTGACAAGACAACATTTTTTTGATGGATCAACTATGGTCCCCTTGGTCAAGGAGCGGCCGTGGCTGACTGGTTACGGTGTTCGCTTTGTAAGCGAATGGTTCTGGGTTCGATGCCCATCTGCTCCCAACGAGAAAGTTAAGAACACATGAATTTGAAATGATAAATATGAACGAAAAATCAAAGTCGCTCGAGGCGGGGTTCAATCCCCCGTCCTTTGGATTGGTAAGCAAAAATGCTAACCACTAGGCCATGACGACTTGGTGAGCGTGGACAGGAATTAGGAATACTGTTACAGAGAGCGAGTTGTGGCGCTTTAACCACGGCAAATAGTGTCCAGGGCATTCGTGGAAATACAATGTCCCATCCCAGAGGGTCCCGGAGTACCAAACCTTCTTAGCATGGTGCTCCCAACGAATACAACCAAATCTCGGAGCGTATGGTGGTGTGTCCCCACGCTTCTTCCTCCCCTGTCGATTCAGAATTGTGTTGTTGTTCGAACACTCAGTGCTCAAACTCAACCCAATCGAGAAATTAAAAGTGAGAGTGTGTGCAACATGGAGTTAAACTTTCTGTGCAGTTGCTGTGAAGGTTCCCATGGCACTTTGAAAAGTTTAACTCCATGTTGCACGCACACACTCTCACTTTTAATTTCTCGATTACGAGTCATCTCTGCGATACGGCTTTACGCAGTAGGCCTGGCCGCTTTAACGCTTGTAATGTTTCAATGCATTTCAATGCAATGACGCACTACAAATGTTAATAAATGACAAGAAGAGTGCTAGGCGTCATCTAACCTAAGGCACTCTCCAGGATCCCTTCGAAAGATTGGCTGCGCTAGGGTCTGATTAGATTAGATTAGATTAGGATCAACTATGGTCCCCTTGGTCAACGATCTATCAAGTAGGACCTTTTCTGTCAAGAAGGGCGGTGAAGTAAATTTTTAAAAATTGAATTGAAAATCCATTTTGAATCCCTTGCGGTCGTTCAAAGGGTCATTGTACTCAAAAAAATAAGCTTTATCGATGTGAAAAATAATATCAAAAATTTAAGCTTAATTTTGAAGACCCAATTTAGAATTTAATTTTCATCGTTTTTCAAACGCTTGGAAATACATAAAATTCACGAAGCTTCCCTATCCGATATCACCGCACCGCACTGTTTTGGAAGTAAACAAAAAATCAAAACGACGTTGTTGTTGTTGGCTGCGATGTTGGAAGGTGTTGGTGGCCGTCCAAGTTCGTGATCACACGGGAAGGTTGATGTGTGTTGAATTTTTGAGTGGATCCAAGACTTTTATCACGCGAAGATTTACTTCTTTTAAAGGTGAGTTGTGAAGACGAGCGAGGTGCTAATCAGGTGTGGTCTCGTCGCTGAAACAGGTTTAGTATCCTGGCCAAAGTTTTTAGTTTTTTCTGTGTGTGATTAATAATGGGTTGATTTTCTTTCAGAAAAGTTCGATTAATTACAGTGTGTGATGTGGCACAGGTGATTGTACCGTTATATTAGTAGAATAATATAAAGCCAAGATGCTGGACACGCTGTTGGATCTGCGTTCGATCAACCTGATCAACTTTCTCTTCGTGCAACTGTTTGTCCTGATTGTGGTTTTGGGTGGTTTAATTGCCACGGTAGAGCGGTACCTGCCGAACGCCATCAGGCAGTCGTTCCGGTATGGCAAACACGCCTTCCAGGGTCCCCAGGACCGCTTTACGTCCCTGCTGGAGGTTCCCAAGTCGTGGTTCAAGCACTTTTACGTGTTTGCCGCGGTCTGGTCTGTGGCTGGGTTCTACTTTATGGTGAATGCCTACTTCATGGGCCGCCCGACGCCCGGGTTTGTGGTGGACTTTTTGGACATTATGGCCACCAGCAAGCGAACGGTTAGAAGTGAGTTATGCAAGAGCATTTTTCAAGGGAGACTTCAGTTAATGGCGCGCTTTCTTTCAGCAACCCCTACGGAGACCATGGTGGCCATCACGCTGATAACCATCCAGTGCCTTCGTCGGTGTTACGAAACGCAGTTTGTGCAGGTGTTTTCCAGCAAGCTGAAAATGAACCTGTCCGCTTACCTCGTGGGTTACGTGCACTATTTTGGTGAAGTTGTTGCGCTCCTATCGCAAGCTGATGGATTCGTCCGGGAGAACACTGCCGCTTCGTTGATGCCGTACCGCTTCGAGCTGACCCCGCGGATCGCTTTCTGGATTGCGATCTTCATCTACGCGTGGCGCTATCAGTTTCAGTCGAACCTGATCCTCGCCAACCTGCGCAAGGATCGCACCGGTGCCGTCACGACCCAAAAGCATTCCATTCCCGGGAGGATACTTTGAGCTCGTCTCGTCGCCGCACATGTTCTTCGAGGTCGTGATGTACGTCGCACTTTACGGACTCACCTGGCGCAACACGTCCAGTCTGTACGTGCTCGGCTGGGTGATTTCTAATCAGATGATGAACGCCTGGCTCACCCACCAGTGGTATCGGGAGAACTTTAAGGAGTACCCTTCGACGCGGCGCGCCTTGATTCCTTACCTGCTGTGAGAGTCTTTGTCGCGCGGCGATCAATGGGACGTGAATCCATTCGAGATTCTCGATTGTGACTCAGCCCGGCACAACTGCGACTTAAGGGTTAGCGAGAAAGACATTCTTCGCTATCGCTCCAAGGATGGTGACACAAAACAACACAAACACAGCGTTCTGTTTACATTTGGAATGTTGGCCAACTAAATAAACCAATTTTATTTATTTCTTACTAAAATCACAAGAATCAGCGTTAATTCTTAACGGAGTGTGTCAATTAGAGACTGAAAGAACGTTCCCCTTTTATTCTGGTATAGGTTAAAAGTCTTGTCGGTTAGCTTCTCTGCGTGCGGACTAGCGTAAGTTTGGCGTCTACACCTTCCCAAGAATGTCATGCGTGTACAACTTTTTGCGGTAGCCCCGTCGCACCACCAACTTGACCGCGATCACCAGTATCACCACGCAAAACACCCACAGCAGCGCTCCCATCCGGATGTCCATTTCGTTCAGCACGTTTCCAAAGATCCGATTGCCTCCCGCAGGATGATAGCTATCGCCGTGAACTAATCGTTGCGGCACCAGTCCAGCTTCCTGCAGTCCCAGCGGATGACGATTGTCGAATCCGTACATTCGCTTCAAGAACGCCAACACTTCGAGTAGATTCCACTCGTGGCCGTCGTCCAGCGTGTACTGCCGGTGGTTGTGGTGATTGGTAAGCATCTTCTTGCGACACTCGGGGCACGTTTCGGCGTCTGGAAATTGGATCTTCGGGTGGTCCGAATCTTCCGTAGCGTCACCGGAAAGTCGCTTGTTGACCTCGTTGTGACTCGACCACAGCCAAAGGATCGCGTCGTCTTTGCTAGTCACGTTCCAAATTTTGTTCCGCGCAGCCATCTGCTGGAAGTGACTGGAACAGTCGGAACAACCAAAGAAGTACTTGATGTAGCCGTGCATGGCCTGTAGGATCTCCAGCGGATCTGTGGAGATTTCCGACTCTGCTGCTTGCACCGTCAAATAGTGGAACAGTGTCCAAAGGCCGCAAGGATACCGCCTCAAGCCATCCTTCTCGCTAGAACATCCCATCCACCGGGTCGAGCTGAACACCGGCGCTCGATTCTGCTCCAGTTGCTTGATCTGCACCGTATACTCTTCCGCTTTCACTTCACTCTCCGCGTTCAGCACGTACTGCCGCACCTCCTTCAAAAACTTCATCCCATTATCATTAAACGGGAAGTACCGCACCAGAACGTTCAGAAAACGCTGCAACGCAAGCAACCGCTCTCCGTCAATCTTCTTGTACCTCGCCACCTCCTTGAACAGTGCAAACCGTACCGCCTCCTCCAAATCTGCTTGATAGATCACCGTCGGCCCCAGTTCCTGCACCCTCTCCTTCAGCGCTTCCTCCTGCTTTTGCTCCATAATCGCCGATATGTCCTGCTCCGTTACCGTGTCCTTACTCGTCGACTTGGTCGACACCTCAGTCACACTAATGTGGTGTTCGTTCAAGTGCCTCCGGATCGCCCCGGCCACCTTCTCCCGACTAAACTCGTCCACCGGCAACCGAATCTCACCCATCGTCCCCCCGACAATCACCTTCAACCCACTCGGTTCCGTTTTATCCGTGGTCCTCCGAACCACCGCCAAACTAGTATCCACAAAGTCCAGAATAACCTGACTACCCACAGTCGTTCCGTTGGGTTCGTTTTCGTTGACGAGGTACGCGTACTTGGGCGGAACCGTGCGACCTTCCGGGGTTGCGAACAGGTCCGCCTTTTTGAGCGTGGACAGATCCAGCGGGGCGAATTCGGGCCAGCCTGATGGCTTGTGGGTCACGTTGTGCATGTGCTCGATCAGCGCGTTGATGACCTCGGCTTCGGCGTGGGCGCTCAGCGAGTCGCCTGAAATGGGAGATCTTTGTGTGAATGTCCGGAATGAGGGTGTAAAAATTCTTGCAAGAGACGTAACACGTTCATTTTTTGAGAGGAATGCGATCGTTATTAATTTTCTTAAGAAATACGAGTAATACAGAGTGGAGGCCAAATTACTCACTCTTTCTTGAAAAAAGAGCTATGTTTATCAGAAAATCCAATTGATCTTTTACTTATTTGTAGAAAAAACTGTAATGTATGGCCAATTTAAAAGTTGCTTAAATGAATTCTCATAAGTTTTCTTGTATTTCAGATGACCAGCTGTAGATATTAACAATTGCTTCGTTGCACATAAGAAGGCATCACTCAAAATAATTCTTCAACCTTTACCAAACGACACATCTCAAGTAAGTAAAAAATCTCCCAAAATCTAACCCTTTCAGCATGGTATGATCGTTGACAATGTTGCCTCCGGTGAGCAAACAGGCAAAGTGCAAAGCTTTTCGTTGCGTCTAGGTCAAAGCACTGCTGAATCAGATCGTGCGAGCGTGAAATGCAAAGGGGGGAATATTTTGATTCATCATCGCTTTTTTGTTCTACTGTAAAACCATTCTGTTCATAGAGCCCAAAAAAGTGAAAATGTTTGAGCAATCGATCGCCAGTTTGTACAGTCTACAGGCTTGGTTGTTTATCAAACAGTTTCAACCTGTGTTACAAAAACACACCTGCTGCGGACTCTTGATGCCTGCAAATGTGTAATCTCGATATCTTTAATGGGCATACACGTGTAACAATTACTGGAAAAAATCTTCACACTATAAGGCAGAGTTGCTGCTGGAAGAACATTTGCTTATTCAAATGCAGCAATTCGTGTGCGCTGAATGAATTCAAACAATTGATAGCCCAGCTTCTTCATGGATCCATCCGTCGATCAATTGACTGTTTTATCGCTCCTGCCCAAAGCAGCTCCTCACGTATGCTGTTCCTTATCGCACAACCTGCTATTTACGTGTGTGCCACACTCACCCAGCATCTTTTGAGGACGTGTACTTCAAGAAGAACCAACTCACCAATTTTCTGATCACCATCCTCGTAGTACGGCGCAAAGAACCGAATCGTTGGGTAGGCCATCACCTCAAACTCCCGACAGATGGCGTTGTTCTCGTCCCGTGAGCAGTCCAGTGCGGTCACCTTCACCTGCCTATTCCATCCCAGGATATCGCTCGCCAGCTGCTTCCAGACTGGGGCGTAACGCCGGCAAAAGCCGCAGTACGAGTTGTAGAACTCCACCAGCGATGCGTGCGACTTTCCGTACACCTGCGCCTTCAGGTTTGCAGCATTCAGCGAGATGACCGAATCGTTGCTATCATACAACCCGGTATTTTCGTCCTTGCTGGACACGGCACTATCGGCCTGTCGTTTCAGCAGGTGCTTCTCGTACAAGCTCACACCCGCGCCATCGGTTCCGTCGGACACCAGCAGCAGCAACAGCTGGATCAGACAACCCACCACTATCAACTTCGACGACGACATCTCGAGCGGAGGAGGCTCGCAGATCTACTGATCCATCTGGTTACGCCGACGGTCGGATTTATTAGCGTGATCCTCGCGACTCGCCAATTTACCTATTGAAGTCAATTGAAGCAGCGCAAGGCAATGCAAACTACACACTACACTTCTTGCGAATACCTTTTGTACGGCTGCTTTCTCGACGACTGACGTTCCTTCTGCTACGACACGGACGAGGAGGACGTGACACTGTGGAATACCTAAGCAGCAAGAGCGAAGGAGACGGAAGCCGTTTGTTATTGTACGTTTCGAGCTTGCTGGCCTACTCTTTGCGTGCAAGTCGACGTTGTGTGCATACAACATGTATTCTGATTTCTTGGCCGCGTTCAGTGGATGTTTCTGAAGGGTGGTTGCTCACGTGGTTTGATTTGAGATTTGTAAAATTAATTTTACAGTTTGAATAAGAAGGAGGAAGGAGGTAAGAAGGATTTTTATGCCATACATTATATATTAACAATTTTAAAATAGATCCATCGAATTTAAATATCCATCTCTAAAGTTATTTGAATATTATTTGAACCTTGGTCGAAATCATCATATCTGCAGAGTTTCATGTAAATCCCTTTATGAAGATCCTTGGGAACTAAATGTGAGACATTTTGTTATAGTTTTTGCTTTTGACTTTTCAATATAAGTCAATTAGTATTCTTTAACATTTGATGTCTCCGGAATTATATTTTTTTAATCGATTTGAAAATTATAATCCTGTATATTTTTATTATAGAATAAATTAATACCACAATCTTATTTTCTGTTAAATTTTACGGTAAATTGTCGCATCATTGGCTATTTAAAGATTGAGTTCCATTTCCATGTAATTTACCGATTTTCAAAAGCGCTCTTTGAATGGAATTTTATGCCAAACACCCATGTACTTAGTAAATTCACCGATCAAAACAAAAAATATTTTAAAAAAACTGAAAAGTGAAACAATCTGTGCTGATTTTACTAAATCGTGTGTTTTTGTCAATGCGCTGGAATTTTTTTTTGGATTCAATTTAAAAATTTCTGAAGAAAAAGAAAAATAAACTGCAGTAAAAATTTCATAATGTTCTCCGCTTTAGACTTATTAACTATAAAAGGAGAACATTATGAAATTTTTACTGCAGTTTATTTTTCTTTTTCTTCAGAAATTTATAATTTTTTTTATGGATTTATGTTTTTTAGACAGCCAAGCTTGAACCCAAAAAAATATTGTTTTTGTTTTACCAACTCTTGCTGAACGAAAATCCGTATACTGTACAAAGTTTTACTGTACAACATTTTACTTTGGTATCAGATCGCTTATGACCTGCAAGTAGAGGGTGACGATTCTCGAGAATTTCAATTTCCTGGGAATCGAGAGTTGAACTTGGCAATTTCCGGGACCTGAGAGTTTTTTTACTACGCCAACAGTGTCAAAAATTTAAAATGAAAAGTAATGAATTTGTTTTTTTAAATGAATTCAGTTTCTGTTAATTCATACTAATTCTATGAAACGTTAATTTAAGCAGCCTCATTGTTTTGAGGAACTATATAAAAATTTTGAATTTTTTTTCTGAATCTGCAAAAAACAAAACCGTTTCTTGAGTTTTTCAAGACTCAAAATTGTAGTTTAAAATATTTACGAATCTTAATTCGCACTGAGTGATTTTTCAAAAGTTTCACAAACTTGTTATTAGTTTTTTAAGAAAATAACTAATATAGCTTATATATAATTTCCCATTATCGGGAATTTTGCAATATGATAAACAACGACTCAAAACAACAAATGAAATTGTTTTATGTAATTTTTTAGTTCAACATTAAATATTCATTGAAGAAATATTTACAGGGTTTTCCTGGCCAAATGTTCACAATAAAACTAGATTGGATTGCTATGCTCAAGAGAAGATATGGAAATTGAACTTAACTTGGAAAAGCTTTTCCCTTTTACAAATAATTAGAAAAAATAATATTTGAAAATATAACATTTGATTTCATATCTGGGGTGTAACTGCAAAATAATGTTTAAGGTAAATTTTGGAGTCCACCTTTTTTTTGGCTTCTCTAGATTATAGTTATTGGAATTTTTGACAAGTTAAAATTTACACTTTCTGAATAAGAAGATTAAAGAAACATTGGCTTATTCGAACTAGAACATCGAACATTGGACATTCAATGTTCTAAACAATTTGGAATTTTTCAAATGTTTATCTGATTAGTTTATATAATTTTGCTTCGATATTTTTAAGTCTCGACCGAATTTTCCGGAAATCGAGAGGTCCAAAAATGGTCAATTTCCCGGGTAAAATTTCCCGGAAATTCCTGCTCGTTACCCTCTACCTGCAAGCTGTTTAAAAAAAATCTTAAAATAAACTGCAATTTGCTTAAATAAATCTTTACCTTCTTTCAATATATTGTAAAAGTTGTTTTTTCTCTGAGTGTATGAACAACAAGTTTTTAAAAGTCAGAAAAATCTCAACTCTCACACATCAAAAGGCTTTGCCTTGTTCCATCCCTCCAAACTTTTTTATTGGACAAATTTGTTTTTAAGGAATTTGAAAAGCACAGTTGACAATGAACTTTTAACAAAGACATACCTGAAAAATAACTCCAATTTCTTTTAAAAATCAACCAGACTATGAAATAAATGTGCAAACTAAAGCAAAAAAACATCGAAACAAATAAAATGTATAATTGCCATTATAAAATAAAAAAATATATAAAAATTGAAATAACAAACCAACATTTGAATGACAAAAGTGTTTTAAAGTGCATTTTACACCTTCCCAGTTTTTTTGCAATCATTAGTTTTCAAAATAACCAAGTATTGAAAAGATTTTTTTTTCGCTAAAAAAAAACTTTTTTCGAAAATTGAAAATATTTTTGATTGATCCCAGACCAGCGAAATGTGATTTTAAACGCAGGAAAATGCATTTATAATTGTTTTAAGTTGGGTAGACTTCTATTTCCTTTAGAATTTTGAAGTTTTTTTGAAAAAAAAAAATATATATATATTTTCGCCCCCTGATGTTTCGAACTGATTTTGAAGGGGCGACATAGACTTTGAAAAATATTTTCAAAAACTTTGTCCACTACCCACATCCGTTCGCCGCCACTGTAAGACCTCGTGATTTCAGGGGGTAGCCCCAAGTAAGCCCGAATTTGGACCACCCTAATAATCATAGATGAGAAAAGGTCAATGCGGATGGAGAGCAAATCGATATCAGTATCCCCTCAAAAAGATTGATAGTAAGCCCTAAAAAAACAATGAAAAATATAAAAAAAGATAAGAAGAAAAATTAATGAATGGATCGATGATCCCCTCACAAAGACAAAAAAAAAGAGATAGAAGATCAATAGAAGAACAGGAAATCAGGAATAAGAAATAGTTAATACGGATAGAGGGCAAATTGGACGCCTCCAAATATGTATATCAAAGAATATAATGAACGCTTTGTTGAAACGAAGAGAAGTTCTGTTGCGGATTTTATTGCAAATGATAGGGGAAATATACCCATTTTAATCACTCTATGCCGTTCGACCAATTCTCATCACTTTTCCGTTTTCCGCTATAAAATCAACATTTTCGGATGTTTCAACTGAGAAAGGGTATAGTTTCCCTATTAAATAAATTAAATTAAATAAATATTAAAAAAACTCTTAATTTTTTTAAGACAAACTGAAAAAATTGATAAGCTTCAAATTGTATACACTTCAGTTGGCAACTAACTCTGGTCCTTTGCGCTATCCTTGCGCATCGCTCCCTGCAGCTCAAGATTTTCCACGCTTAAGTCCTCTCTCACACAAATTCTGCTCTCCCCCGAAACACCTGAATCAAAAGGGAAAATCCTTACTTAGCGATGCCACCGCGCTCTCTCTCACTCTCTCGCCAGAACCAACCATGCTTCTATTTTCTCTCCTTTCCAGAGTTTTGAATCGCAGCCGTGTCGAGGAGATTACGACGACGACGCCGCACGCCACAATCCGCAGCGCTTGGAGTCTCAGTCCAGTTTGGCACTCGCTTAGCGTCGGACGTGTCTGGTTTGTTGGAGAGGTTCGGATTAAGCTGGAGGGTATTCCAAAAGCAGTGTTTAAGCTTAGAACGACTGCGTGTGAGTGTGTATGTTCGTGTTTCTCAAGTGAGAGTGAAAGAACTTTACTGCTGCTGCTCGTTGGAGGCGTAAATCGCGAAGAAGTTCTGCTCGTTCCAGATCAGTTTGGATGCTGAGCTCGACCGGGACGGGTCAGCTGCAGGGATTTGCGTTGCCGGGTCTTGGAAATATCGAGCGTGATCGACTTTGAGATTTTGCCTAAAGTGGCTTGTAAAAGCCTAAGCCCATCAATCAATCCGCTTGACTTTAAGTCACCTCTCGCAGGTGTTGATATCGGGGGACGTTTTTATTAAAGTGTCAAAAGAGCACCTTTTGGGAGTGGATATTCGGTTGTAAAGTGGTGTCGTGTGTTTCAAAGTGATTGGTGTTACAAAAACAGTTTTTTGTTGCTGTAGAAGAAAATAAGCCACCACCGAGCCAAGAGCGCGAGACGACAGGTGAGTTATGCTAATTGGCGATGGGTTTTTGGGGATCGTTCAAAGAAATCGTTTAATGAATTTATTGCCGCATAAAGCCGTACGATATGGGTGTCATAAATTTTCGTGGAGCGTTTGGCGTTATTTTTTTTTTCAACGTTCGTTTCTTGTCTAATTAACACCTGGCCGCGCGCGATGGCTTTTTTAAGTGAGAACTTCTTTTTTTTTTGCATATCGCACAAACGCACAGGTGAGCGGGTTTCGTGTTGCAGATTCCATACCCCCGGGGGAAACATGGTCGTGGATGGCGTTTGTCTTGAACATTTATGGTGCATTTTTTCGCGTGCGAAATGACCAAAGTGGTTTGGTGTAATTAATTATTGTTTTACGGAGGAATGTGCTTGCACAAAAGGAAGAATGCATCTTAATTGAGTTGTGGCTGGTGCGTTATTTGACTCCAGTAATGAGCGTAATAAATTTGGACGTTTCAAACTTCTTTCTGTTTTTCCAAGATTTTTTTTTGTAATTTTTTAGTTGAATAAAATTGCCTTAACAATTTAGAATTATCAAAGACTAATAATTAAATTTTATTAACAGTCTGGACCCGGTGCCTGCAGTTTATATGAAATTCAAATAAGATTGTAAAAGAAAAATGAGACATTGAGTTCATTTAGTTAATTAAATAAAGAACAAAATAATTTGAACATTTTATTTTTACTTTTTTTTCAAATCCCAGTGCGAGTTTAATTTCCAATTATTGAGCAATTCCATGTCAAATAGAGGATCGGTTGTACCGGACCAGGTCGGATTTCAATGAAACTTTGTAGACATGTTATTGATGTAAGCTAATTAACTATCCAGGTTACTACCGTTTACTGAACCACACTGAAAAAATATCCAGTTTCAGTTACCCGAGCAGAGGTACATAACACGGGAATATTTGTCATTGATGAACGGCCTGTGCTTGAAATTCTTGAAGATTCTGAAAAATAACAAAATTGAAAAATAAGTGTTATTAAAATGAAACTGGATTGAAACTCATCAAAATTCTATAATCTGTCGATTTACTCGTTTTTTCAAAGTATTTGGTTATCCCAACTTAGAGAATTTTCAACGTTTAAAAAAAAAGTAGTGGGTATATTAAAAAAAAATAAAATCAGCTTTAACATTCTTGGGTTTCATGCCCCATTTTAGCGCAAAATTAATTATCTTGTCAAAATTTATAAAAAAAATCCCATAGTTCCAGAGGAATTCGATGAAACCTTTCAATACCAAAATAATACCAAAATGTGCCATCCTGCCTTAGAAAATTTTCCACAATTTCAGGTCATTTCTTTAGAAGGTATATCAAAAATGTTTAAAATCAAGTTTGAAATTTCCGGTTTTCAATGAAAGCATTCGCTTTAAGACATCATTTGAGCGCAAAATAAATTATTTTGTCAAAATTGGTCAAAATTTTCCCATAGTTTCAGAGGAATTTGATAGAGAATACCAAAATGTGGTGTTCGACCATTGACAAATTCTGCAATTTTGCAATATCAAAATAATACCTTAAACTGGTAGGATACCACATTTTGCTCTTGCATAATCCTTAAGACAAATTTTAAAGGGTTCAGGAATACCAACATTTGTATTGATACCAGAAAAAGGTATTATTACGCATTTCCCTTGTTATTTACCCATGCTCGGGTACGAGTAATGTGATTAAGCCTATATCTGTGAGCCCATTCTTCCAATTGAAATGCTGTCAAAGGCAAACTTATGGGAAATTGGACGAGCTTTCCGGTAAAAATATTTTCGATACTGAAAATTCAAGTCTCTCATATAGAAATAGCCAGGCCCAAACCTCTGTTTTTTGCAACATTTCAATTTTTAAACCCGGATCTAACTTAGGCCAATGGTCAATATGGATACTTTATGTAAAATTGTTTGGAGAATTGATTCCCTCATTCGATTTTTTTTACGTTTAGAGCACTTAAAAACATAGTTTTATTAAATGATTTTTGATTATTTTTTTTAAGAGAGTTGCTCCATCCTGAATTTTTTGAGAGTTTTTTTTTTTGTAACATCTTAGGCTATTTTCACAAAAAAATGAACAAAAAAACTATCGCTCACCTTCAAATTTGACATTTAAACTTAAAAATAAAAAAAACTTATAAAAGTGGTGTGTTTTTTTCTTTCAGTGTATTTTTTTCACAAAACGCTAAAATTTTCTACAAGTTTGTCTTTGACCATTTTTTGATATGATGCAACGGCTTCGAGATACACCAAAATTTAAATTACGAAATACAAAAATATTTAAACACTTACGCCCGGCTCAAATGTCATTACTGAGTGCAACTGGCTCCATATACACAAAAATAGATTATATGTTATGCTTATATATGTCTACAAAGTTTCATTGAAATCGGAGAGGATCAAGAAAAAAGTACCTAAAAAATACTGTTTTGAACTGGAATTGCTCCATTGTGAAAATGCGAAAATACAAGTTTATGCAAGTTTCAAAAAGAAGATTTTTTCAAAACGAGTCGTACATGGATAATTGCGACGAGTGCTGAAAAACAAGTTCCAAACAGATTGTTTTACAATTCCGAAAACACCCTCTGAATGAAATTTTAAGTCAACTGTCTATGTGTTTATTAAATTTACTGATAAAATCAAAACAATATTGAAAAGTATAACTTTTCAACACAAGTGCTCGAAAGTTCAACTTTTCAGCACCCATTTCAATGCTGAAATGTAGAACTTTTTTAGATCGTTAAATATCTAATTTCAGTCAAAATAGGTCACATTAACAGACAAAAAGCTTTACAAAAAATTCTTGCATTTTGAAGTTGTTTTTAAAGTTATTATTATTTTTTGCTTCATTGAAACAGTAGTTTTCAATGTTTGCATGAAGTTTTTTTTACTGCTTATGCATTTTTTTTAATCGGTTCTATCTCATTCCCCAGAATGACCCATTCCCTAGAAATATTTAGATTCTTGAACATAACAATGTTATGTTTCCCATTTAGCATGATGCCATTTAGCATAGGATAGTTTTTCCTTCTTTAATGAAGGAAAAATTGAACATTAATGGAAAAAATCATTTTTTGTCAGCAGTAATCACAAATTGAAACAGTTTTCCCTTCTTTAAAGAAGGGACAATTCTGGAGTTTTTTTAACCCATAAGCTATTGTTATTTATATGTTTATAGAACCTATTTAAAAAACTCCAGAATTCTACTTTGAGGGAAAATTATTCATCTTTTGTCAGCTGTTTTCGAAAGTAATGAGAGTTTTACCTTCTTTAAAGAAGCAAAAATTCAAATTTTGTCAGCAGTTATCACTAAAAAGGCGAAATCCTAACACTTCACACTGTAAAACTGATCTTTTTTTGGAATAAATTGTACATTACGTTATAAATAAACTATTCCGGGAAATGGAACTCTGGCGAATGGTTTAAAACTGTTTGATCTCTTTCGTAAAAATATTTTCTGAAGTAGAAATAATGATAAATATGTGTATTTTTCTAAATAAATTTTGCTGTTTAATTCGATCAAAATATACTAAATGGCAACATTGCACATTTTTCGCAACCAATTTACCGAAAATCTGCGACGACGAGTTAATCCCTCGTAATCGACAAGTGCTCCACAATTACAGCCTCGATCACTGGACCAAGCATTGCCATGTGCCAAATCAGTACCGTAAATCCCCTCAGGGGCTATGCAAAATAAAGTTAAAAAAAAACCCAATCCAATGCGCGCAATTGAAGGGGTCACCATTTTTGGGACGTTATGCATAACCGTTTCTTCGCCTTTTTCTCTTCGTGTCTCCACAGGTTGAAGATCTCTCCCCCCACTTACCCACAAGAAAGCTTAACGGTG
The DNA here is from genome assembly GCF_015732765.1 of Culex quinquefasciatus. Taxonomy (NCBI): domain Eukaryota; kingdom Metazoa; phylum Arthropoda; class Insecta; order Diptera; family Culicidae; genus Culex; species Culex quinquefasciatus. The sequence goes on along the minus strand of NC_051863.1, from coordinate 187,044,313 downwards.
GAGCTGGCAAAAGGTGCGTAAGGGGAATAATCTTTGGATATTTTTTTCAGCAAACATTTATGCTTTTTATTGCAAAGGGATTTTAGGAGATGTTGGCATTTTTTTTGTATTCAAGGGAAATAATAGGAACTTTCCAAAATCCAAAAGTTGGCACCATTCCCCTAAAAATAGTGAATCGAGCTCGTTGACCAAAAATGCATATGGGGGCATGCACTTTAGCGCGATGCAGGGCAAGTTCTCTGGATGGCCATCTCTTTTGCCTGGCCTGGCCGTATAGTGTCATTATAATTTATACATATCCCCCGCGTGCGCGTTTACTTTGGCTTTGGACGGAACGAGTAAGAAGAAGATTTTCCCTCCCCGCGTGCACAGCCCAGGTCCCCCAATCTTGGGTCCGCGCATTATTGCTTATCGCGAGCGTGTCTTCGGTCTTTAGTGTCAAAAGGTATTCACACGGGGACAGCAGCGGGGATAAAAAAAGGTGAGAGACCACAGACAAGTGGAAGTGATGTAGCTCTTTTTTTAATACTAAAAAGAAACAAAAATTGCATTCAGAAAACTTTATTTTAAGAACTTCTACGCTATTTTTTTTCTTCAACCCTTCATTTGAAATCCACAAATTCGGAACACTTTTTTCTTACGGATGTAAACAAACTTTGGATCTCTCCAGGAGTACATATTTGTAACAAAAAAAATGACTTCACACACTGAAACCAGTGAAACTCAAGCTTAGTGATGTTTTATTCATGGTCTGATAACTTTTTGTGTGAAAATATCAGTTAAATTCAGGTGTTCCATAATTGTGGGAGGCACAATAACATCCCACAATTATTAAATAGGCCATTTGGAGGCAGTGTTTTGCTTCTCTGGACAAAATAGTCTTAAAATGAAGTTTTTTGTTTAAAAAGTACTACATTTACTAGTGAAATAGCAAGTGAATTTACAAATAAAGGTCCTAAAAATAGTAGGGTCGAGAGAAAAGCTGCATTTGGCTTGCTATTGACAGATTATCACAAAAGTGTTCCGAATTTGTGGGTGTTCCGAATATGTGGGATGACTGTACTTTATGATAATATTTTTTCTAGTGAACTTGACTTATAAGATTTCAAAATAAATGGAATCAAATTTCGGAAAACATAGAGTAGTACGGGGCAAAAGCACGCACAGGGCAAAGGTACGAACCGGTCTTTATGATACTTATTTTGTACCTAAAAAGTTCATATTTGGGTTTTCGACTTGTTTTAGACACTTGTTTTTTTTTTTGAAAAGATAAAACATCAAGATCATCCTTGGGCCTTGCAAGGAGAGTATTATATAAATCGTTATAGTGCTCATTTTGTCAAGGGGCATGGATAGATCCGTCATGGTAATGAAATTGAGGATTTAATTGTATTGTGCCAAATACTGTTAAAACTTCCATTTTATTAACACAATGGATATCGTTCCATGCTGAAGAGAACCCGCTTTGCCGTAGCACCAAGGCTTATCGATGTCTTTTGGCTTAACCATCTACAAGTCGCGTAATTTGGACACTCTTAAAGTGTCCTTACAACGTGTACACATTGAACACTAACGCGACTGCTGGTGAGTTAAGCTGGCGTCGAGACCAAGAGGTTCTCCGATAGTGGAAATATCACAAATGTACAGCAAACCGCTACATATGTGACTTTTCCCCTATCGAACGTGGGAGTTAGGTTAGGATTTTGTTTAAAATAATAGTTTTGCATAAGAGTTCAAATTAAAATCTAGTCTATCTCATTTTATTCGTCAGTTGGAACTTTAGAGATTTTGCATGTAGTTAGTTTAGGAATTTGATTGCATTTGCATTAGATTAGATTGGGGCAAGTAATACTGCCAGAAACGTTAGTTTTCATTCAGGTTGAGTTCTATTCTGATTTGTCAAATTTACCATAGCGTCTCGATCAATCAATAATGAAATGATATCGGACAAAATTCGTTGATCTGTTGAACTAACGGTTTTCGGATTATGGATGTATCGACCATTGTTGCGAATCGAGGATCTACTGGAGTTTTGACGATCAAATAGAGCCTTACATTTCAAAAGGGCGCATAGGTTTTGTGAGCAGGAGTGTGTCCCTTTCACTCAAATGATAATTTTCATAAGGCGTGAGAGAGATACACTCTTGTTTACATAAGTTATGTGCCCTAATGAAATGAAATAAGTCGTCTAATTTCTCATTCACGACGCTTGTTCAACTTGTAAAATATGAACTGTTCATTTATGTTTACTGATTTTGGAAGTGGCAAGACAGGTTTGAAGGCAAGCTAAAAGAATGTTTAGCTTCTAACTAAAAACTTCGGGGATTTAAGATTAAGGTTATTTCAGATAGTTTAAGTTTAGTTAAGGTTTTGGCAGAAATGCTTCTAGGTGAAATGTACGACAAGACTACTGACGAACGTGACAGGACGGGGACCCAGTTTAGAGGTTTCAGCATCAAGATTTGTTATTTCATATTTCGTTTTCTAGTGCGACTTTTAGATTCCAATTAGAGTTGGAATGCATAATAGGTTTTCTTTGTATTCACCGTTTAGTTAACTTTTCAAAATATGTCAGAAAAAAATAATTAAAGTTCTTCCGAGCCATTTTTAAATGACTATTTTAGAGTTCCTATATTCAGTTTTAAATTTAGATTAACGTAACTGCTCAAGTCATCCAAGTTCTTACTACTCACACCTACACTAATTTTCTTTCACCTTCCCCCTCCCGATCCCCTATATCTTCCGGTGGTGTTCATTTTGTATGCAATACTAGTTCGGCCACTACCCTTTTTTCCACAAGAAACCGGACTTGGACTGACTTGAGGCCGCGTCCCCCACCTTGCTCCGTAAAACGAAACGAAAACGAAAAGATAAAACATCAAGATCATCAAAACTAGAGCCGGAGAAAATAGGTAACAGTCGTTGGCCACCAACGGCGCCCGCCATGTCAGTTTGTAGATCTCGAGGGGATGGGGCGGGAATGTTAGTAAGCACAGGTTGCTACCAAAGGTGGGTTCTATACGATATCCACACCCCCACGTGTACCGGAAAAACTACTTCTACATGGGAATTTGTTAGTAGGAAAGGGTATTGGTCAGGATTCATCATAGAAGATGATGATGTGACCCAAAAATCAATAAGTCTTGTTTATATGGTGATGTATCATTCTCAAGGCAAACAATCTGATGCTGCTGATAAGACAACTCCCGTTTATTTGTTATTAAGTTTCATTAATGTTTATAATCTTAGACAGCCGGCTGTGGAAAGATATAACTAAAAAAAAAAACAACCAAACAAAACAATCACGACGCGCACTTTTCGACCGTTCCAAATCAACTGCCAGATTCTGCAAAACCGAGCGCACAGAATCATCTGGACAGAACCCCGTCGCCAAATATGTTTTTATCATCTTGTGTTATAACTCAAATCATTAAATTTTCTATAATTTAAAACATCAAAAAAAATATATTATTTTGCGCAATTCATTGAAAGTAAACAATGACAAATGATCATTTGTAGATAAGAGACACCTTAATTATATAAACAACAACTTTAAATGTAAAAACTAAAAGAAATATTTGTGCCGAAGATACAAAATCAATCAGAACCATTTGAAAGATATCCTGAGAAATGAAAATATAAAAAATAATATATGTTCCAAAAGTATGCATTTAAGGAGTATTTAAGTATATAAAAACCCTTTTTTATGAAGGAACACTCTGGAAAAAATATTGTTGGCCTCGAGAGCAAACCGGGAATTTGAAAATCGAAATCTTGTGGTCACCCTGTTCTTAATGGTTAAACATTAATCATTGTATTTATTTTCACTTAACTTTTATATTTTTAGTTCATTTTTTTAATTTTTTAATCTTCAAAAAACCGTCTAATTGTCTGTGACTCTTGAGTCCAAAAAATTCGCAGGACCGGTTTTGTGCGTACCAAAAAATAAAGAAAAAAAAAACACAGACAATTCATCGCTCGACGGAATTTCGAGGACGACTGTTGTTGGCATTTTTCCTCGCGTTTCGCGCGCCGGCCTGGCTTTTTCGCGCTAATTGGCGATTACTGATTACCGCCCCGATGGACATTCCTGGAGAGTGTGTACAATCTTGCACAATTCGGCACTGCTAATTGAATGCGGATTTGTTTCTTGAACACGTGGAGGAGTACCGACTTCCCACCGTCGTGTTTTAAAAAATTGGGCGAATCTCCAATTTGTGTCATCACGTCAAATTCGCGGAAGCGTCGTCAAATTGAGTCACCCGTCAATTGTGAACCCCCGTAGATAAGCATTGGACGAAATTCCGCGTTCCCGGTCAAGCTTTGGACAACATTTGGACGACGAACTGAAAACGTTCCAGCGTCTTGCACCACCACCACAAGTGACTTAATTTGTCACTTCCTTATAAAAAAGCCAGCAATTCTGATGACTTTCTCCTTTTTGACTCAAGCTGGCTCGCCACACTCGTCGGCGACGACGTTCTGACGCGACGAGACACGGATTCCGGACTGCTTATCGCCGCGCGTCGTGACCGCGTCTCGTGAGTTGCTGATTGCTTTTTTTTTGTTTTGGATTTGGAGGGCGTATGACTGATTTGTAGTAAGGAGGTCGTAAACACACCTGTAGAATCTACATCCCATTCTTTTCTAGATACCATACAAGTAATTAAAAAACCACAAACCAACAACTTCGACCAGATTTGATTAATGCAATCGCCATTATTTTTCGCAGTAACTCGTCAATGAGCGATTTACGTTAACGAGTCCTACAACAACTTCTACCAACCTCAACCTAGGCTTCTCTCAATGTCGTAATGATGAATGTGGTTTGCGCACTTCGCGCTCTAATGTAATGTGCGAAAACCGTTTAAGAGCCGATGTGTTGACTGATGACGGCATGACTTGTCCAGGGCAGTCGGAGTTGAACAAAAAAAAAATGGTTCACTTGCCCAGATCGACAACGGCAGCGACAGCTCATGGGCACAAGACTCTCGCAGAAGCGGGGTTTTGGAGGTAGGCAAATAAGGGCATAAATCACCCGTATTCCCTTCATTCACTACGCGAGTAGACGCGTGCCGCTGCCGGTTGATGTATTGCACACTATACCTAACTATATGTAGAACAGATGGAGATCTTAAACAAGATTCTACTTCTTCGAAATGGCAAGTGCACGTATAGTATGCTCTCGTGGTCGTGTCACTTGTTCCATTTGACCTGCGGGAAGGGCTCAAAAAGCAGCTGTTTCTTATGCGCACTCGCTCGCACAGAGATCATGTTTGTTGTGTTGCGGTTTCGTTGGCCATCGCGGCCAGATCGTGATCACTGAGTGATGATGCGAATCGAGAGTGTTTGCAATTCTTTTGAACTGAGCTCAGTCAGTCAGCTGATCGATCGTGAGCTGGAAGACATTGGGTGAAGGGCATGTGTGCGAAATTGCGAATTTATTTTTACTTATAAACCATGTAAACCTGGTTAAACGTTCGGTTATGGCTTCTCAAAGTGTTTCAAAATAAAGTATTAAACTAGTAAAATTTTACTAATTGGATGGAAAAGGATCCAATCCTTTAATCGCCAAGATATATGATGTTCCCCTTGGTTAAACTATTGTATACGTTTTCAAGAAAGTTATGATAAAATTTATGTAAGGCTTATTGGTTAGAGGAAACATATTCAGTTTTTTTGTGAATAATCAAGTTTCTTTAAGCAATGTCTAACTGAATTTTGAAGTTCCTTTCAGCTGTGTGTTACGTTATTATCTATTTTGGTGCAATTATAACTGTTTACTAACTCTTTACCAAGCGTAAGAAAAAAATATGATCAATACAAAAGAGTAAAAAATTATGTTTTCCAACATATGTTTTTTTTGCTCTAAAAGTTATGGGCAAAAAACGATTTGAAAATGCTCATTTTCAAATTGAGATGAAAGGAGTTAAACCAAAAAAACCTCCGAGATATTTTCAGCAACTGTACTCTAGAATGTGTACTTTCAGATGCTTCTAAGAGCGAGGTCAAACTCCACCAACTTTTCAAGTTATCCACATTTCAAAATGGCGTCTTTTTCGTCGTATTTTGGCTATAACTTTGGTTCAAAAGGTCCGAATTTCGTTCTCTTGGAAGATAAATGTGTGTTCTGATAAGTTCTAAAAATGTCTAGAAGACACCAACTCGCTACGGCATAAGCCTGAGTTAATAAATTCAAAAAAATCTTTTTTCAAAAGCACCTAAACCTAAATTACAAAAATGGCTCTAGAAACTTCCCGTTTAAAAATAGAGCTTTGTGCCCTTCAGCAAAGTTGCTCAGAATGGTGTTCCCTACAACTTTCCTAAAGATACCGATGCGCTATCTCGTCATCCCGCCAAAATAAAAAAAATCTGAACCACCCTAAAATTTAGACCACCCTTATGTTCACCATACCAAAAGATGCCCCTCTTGTCCCTGATCATTTGTCCCCAAGACACCAAAGCTCTAAATCTTAACGTGTGGCCGCTATCAATTTTGTCACGCTAGATTTCGGTTTCGGACCACTGTGCAATGTTAAGTAATTTCCTTAGGGAGTATATCAATTATTTAAGAAATCAACTTGGAAATTTTCGGTTTTCAATGAAAGCATTCGGTTTCGCGATGTACGGGCTTGCAAAAAGTTTTTTTTCGCAAAAAATATATTTTCGTGAAATCTTAAATTTTTTGTAAACTAATGCAAATTAATGATTGCATATCAACAGTAAGGGTGTGGATCGTCTATAAATCACGTGGACACTTTTTTGAAATATCGGGATTTTATATTAAAATTCATATACTATACTATTTTATAAGCCCTCTTGTTGATGAAAGAAGATTCTGTAAGTATAACATTATACAGGACCAGGGATGGAATAATCGCAAAAAAATCATTTTCGCTTGCAAGCTTTCTTCGCCCGCGAAAGAGAGAGGAGACAAATCACGCAAAAGAAAATCGCTCCCGAACTTCTCCAAGAAAATCAATCGTTGGTGATTTTTGTGAATTTCCTTTTCGGCACCACTTAAAATTAGTTATTTCGCTTTGTTTACACACATTGCCCATCTACAAAAAGTGACAAGTCATTTTTCGACACTTGCAAGTGTACACACAAAAAAATATTTCCGAATGTTACATCATTTATGATGTAACACTTTTGCACGTCATTAAACATTTAAATTTACATGCAATTTGATATAAATTTACGTATGATTCACCCGTTTACGTCGAATCTCAAGTTTACATCAACTGAGTTTACATGTGATTCATTATTTCCGTGTCGAGTAAATTCACATATTTTTTTCTGTGTAGTAGTGAAAGAGATTTTCAGCCGAATAATCAAGATGATGATTTTTAAAGATTTCTTTTACCAATCTTTCGTAGGCGAGGGAGTAGAGCAGTGTTTCTCAACCTTTTGCGATCCATTCCCCCCTTGACTGATTTGCAAGAACTTCATTCCCCCCCCCCCCTTATTTTTAATTTACTGGTATCAATGCACAAACATAATCAATTTTTTTAGGTTTGCAAAAAGATTACAGTTTTCATAACAAAAAAAAACTATAGAAGGTATTTGAAAACGTTTTATTTTAATTAAAAAAAAATGAAAAGCCACTATTCTGAGCTTCTTTTCGTTTAAATTACAATAAAAAAATACAATTATAAAATACATACAAATATTAAACAAAATTAATAATTATCTGCGGCAAAAGACAGATTACTCTTAAAAATGTTTAGAATTCAAACAAACTTAAATAATATTTGAAAAACTTTTTGTCAACTGCCAATTATTTAATAAAACATTCTTGTTAAAAAGTGTACAAAAATCTCACAGAAACCAGCAAATCTGTCCCAAAAAAATCTGCTTGAGTCCAAAAAATACAAATACCTCAGAAATATTTAAAAAAAAATCATTTTATTGTTTCAAGAAATGTCAAAATTCACAGAAATTGAAACTTTAATAACTATTTTTTGTGAAAAAACTAATGTTGTTATTACTAATCAAAGAAACTGAAAGTTGCAAAGAATGATTCAAATAATGATTCAAGACATTGAATTTCTATTGAACCCTCATTCCCCCCCTAGAATGGCCAAATTCTCCCCCAGGGGGGAATTCCTCACCGGTTGAGAAACACTGGAGTAGAGTCATGTTCCCTTCGGACCTTTTCTCTTGATGAACGTACAAAGATTTTATTTTGTTGATGATTCTTCCATCGCTGTGCAGGACTTTAAAAAGGGGGCATATGGAAGCGTTGTCCCGTCACGAAAATTTAGTATGTTTTTTGAATGAAAAAAACAATTTTTGTAATTTTTTTTTTTGCTGACATAAAATTTGCAATGGCTTTATGCTAAATAGTGATTTTATAAAATTTTCAAATAAACATTAGTTTTTCAAAAACATCAAAACAATTGTCCCGTCCGTGTGGATCAATCGGACCGCGCACTGGACTCACGATCCAGCGGTCGCCGGTTCGAATCCCGCGGCGGGCGCTCTAAAATTCTTTGTGTAAATATGGGTATTCGGCGCCGTCGCTCCGTGCCATACTTTCATACACTTAGGAGCCCAGGGCGGCGAAGTCCTTGTAGATAAAAGGAAGACACTAGTGGTTGGTACTAGCAATGGTGGCCGACAGCTATAAAGTCAACTTCGTTCAAAACAATCGATATTTTATACAAAAATTTGCTTGAATTTAAGGAAATCAAAACCATAAATTGCTGCTTTGCCTTCCGACGTGCTTCGGACGCCTATGAAATATTTCACGTGAAATGTTTCGCATTTGTTGTAATCTTATAATTTTATTTTATTTAATTGTTCTGATATTAACTACAGCGTTCAAACAAACTTTAAATGAATGTTGATGTGAGAATTCATCAAATAACCCATTTTATAATGCGAACTTATATCCAAATAATTGATGAAACAAGATGAGGTGTCCGGGTTTCGAAGCGTCCGGGAATTCGAATCATGACGTTATAACATTTCAAAAGGACTGTAATAATATCATTGATTGATTTTTATTTTTTTTTAAAGAGAATTATTCACAAAAGTTGTATTTTTCAACAATGATAATCGAGTCCTTTTTTATGTTGTTTTGTCGCCGAGGATTTTGAAAAGGTCAATTATACCTGAACTAACTAAAACTAACCTAAATCTTATACAAATTAATTCACTATTTCACGCATCAACTAAGAACTTCACTTTGATAAATTCCGCGTCACCTCGTGTGCAGACTGAAATAGAAAAAAAATCACCCATCCAAGCAAAAAACGCACGAATCGCTGGAATGCGGCCCACACTCTCTCTCTCTCGACATCCAACCGACCGTCATCATATCTCGCAGTATCGCACACTGCGGATGCACTTGGCCCATCATCTGGTTCTGTGGCTCTCTGACTGGGGGGACAAATGGGCGGTTAATTTACGATTTAATAATTGAAGCAATTGTGTAGCCCAGCGCAGGGAGGAGGTTCAGTTTCTTTAGCGGGTTCACCTCTCGTGTCGCAGCGCGCAGGCAGATGGTATTCTAATTGGGAACACACGACCGCGCGCACCGCCGTGTTATAAACTTGTTGGCAATTTGTTCTAATTCACACTTTGTGCTCGTTTCTTTTACTTTCAGAGATTTGGCCCGGAGGCGAACATTTTTGTTCGAACGCGCGCGATGAAGCTATCAAACTGCGATGCTTAACAAGTCAATAAACGTGTGTGTGTCGAGAAACCGATTGCCCCCAGCAGTTGAACCCTGCGCCGAGTCCGTGCGATACCAGTAGCAGCGAGCAAGGCTCGACGGCCGGCCGGCAGAAGTCGAAAATCAAATAAATAAATTTATTATCAAATCAGGTCAATTTGTATTAAGAAGAAATACAAGTGTGTGTGTGTGTGTGTATTGTTAAGTGAGTGAGCTGAGTTGAGTGTGCTCGACAAATCAGCAGATGGAATGCAGCAGCATCAGCGGTTCTTCTGCGGCGGTGCGTGACAATGTGTGAAAAGTATAACTCTCAATCTTAATCCGCGCGCGCTCGCACACAGTGTGTAATGTACAGTCGCCGAGAGTGTTCAGCAATTGCAAGTCTGTGAAAACGCATCTCTATTCAAGGGTGAAATCGGCGGGGTACTAATCAGCAGTGGCAACAGCAGCAGCTCAATCTCACATTACCCTCTCGCGTCGCGTGTGTGTGTTGGAAAGGAAGATGCGCAAGTGATATCTGTTCGCGCGTTTTGTACTGAGTAGTCACTGGTCGGGAGTGATAATAGAGACGTTCTGTTTTGAACCGGTTCGCGCCACCGCGAGTAAACAAATCCTCCGGCGTGTACTACTAACAGCGTGCCCAGTGTGGCTTTGAGAGCAATAAATCAAACCGAAACTGTCAGCAAGAATTGGATTTTCGAACCGCGCCGAGACTTCTGAGAAGCCGACGTCGGCGAGGCGCACCCGCGGCAGCAATCGCGCAAGTGTTTTGTGTTTTGTAAATTGGCCAATTGATTACGCGGGACACCCCCCCTCATACGCTTTGCTCCGGTTTGCGTACTACTGCGGCTGATAGTACGAGTGGATCTGGATACGTGCTGCCCTGAAGGACGACGACGACGACATGAAGCTGGCCGTGGTTTGTTTGGCCGTGCTGGTGCTGCGTGGAGCGCTGGCCATTCCGCCGAAGTCGGAACCGACGGTGAGTTTAATTTGATTCCTTCTTCTAAATTATCATCAATATTGTAAAAAAAAATACAACAGATTGATTCAGCGGGTTTTTTTGTAAAATTTGCAAAGAGACTGTGAAGCGACAAGAAGTCGGACAATCTGGCAACACGAGATTATGGGACCTAAGGAAAATTATTGTTTTTTTTTTCTTAAAAATATGTTGTGAAATTTCCACTAAGGCATTCAAAAGTTTCTCCGTATCCATTAACAGAAATCGTAAACCGGGATGAATAATTGAAGTTTGTTTTGCAAAATTAAAAGTGCAAATATATTTGAACGGCTTGGAACTATACTGAGCATGATAAAGATTGAACACGTCAGCTTAGAAGTAGTTTTCGTTAAAGTTTGAAAAGTTACGACAACAATCAATCAATCTCAATCAAAATGAGTTCGGATCAGAAAACGCTGTTTCGGATTTTTTGGACAAAGGGTTTCTTTTTGCCTTCCTCACCTTACTGAGGAAAGGCTAAAATCACTCGAAAACGAAATTCTTAATTTGACCTCCTAGACCCACCTTCATGTATACCTATCGACTCAGAATCACATTCTGAGCAAATGTCTGTGTGTGAGGTGGGATGTTGATCAAAAAAATTTCACTGGATTATCTCGGCACTGGCAGAACCGATTTGGACCGTATTGGTCTCATTCGAACCGTCTTGAGGTCCTATTGAAAATTATAAAGTTTAGATAAGCCTACTTCAAAAGTTATGCTTAAAATACGATTGAGCATGAGCATGAGCATGAGAGACCACCCATGGTTGTTTTTTTTAAGCAAAAGTTATGCTTAAAATACGATTCTAGCAAAAGTCCGAAAGATTGTAAAAAGGGTTGTTTTTTTAAGAAACCCCGTCATGTTATACATTTTTAGAAAGGTATTCAAAAGACCTTTCAAACGAGTTCAAAAGATTGAAGATCTGACAACCCTTTCAAAAGTTATAAGCACATAAGTGCCCAGAATTGACTACCCAATCTGATGGTATGAATAATAAATCAAGTTGAAAGGTCCGCCCTTTTGTATTTTGGATAGATTAATTCACCCTTAGGTGGTTGGTGCCTTCTTCACATTTAAAGGGTAATTTAAATGTGATGAAGGCACCAACCACCTAAGGGTGGATTAAGTAACGTTTTTTACTTCTAACAGCTATAGCTTAGTATAGCTATAGCATATACATTTGATTTGAACGAATCTCTTGAATGATGCCCACCAAGGTATACACAGAGTAAAAAAATGTACTCTTAGTTCCAGATTTTTTTCCATTTTTATTTTTGTGAGATTTGTGCAAAAAATATAATGACTAATTTTAATTAAACAAGCAGTCTTGCAAGGGTTAACCAAAATGATCCGCAATTTTATGCAAAAAATCTCATAACATCGAGCAAAAAACTGAAGAACAAAGTTGCACTAGTCCCCTAGACTATAGAATTTAAATTACAGTTGACTCCTTGCTTATTTGAATTATCAAATGTAGAGCGTCTAATTTCCTGGGGTTACAAAATTCCCGGAAAACGGGAAATTTTCTACAAATATCCCGGGAAATTTGAAATTTAACGAAAATTATTCTAATCCTGTTTGTGATTAATATTTTGCAACAGAATTGTACAGAACAGCAACTTTAATGTCCAAAATGAGTGTGAGGATCAATGAATGGCTTGAATGCTTGTAAAAAATGATGCAACTTTGGGGAAATATTATGAATTTTCTTATTTTTTATGCTGTCTTTCAAGTCGTTCCAAATAATAAAAAAAAGTATTTTTTGTTGAGAAGTATTTTTTTAATCAAAGTGTTTAAACATCTATGCTTCAAAACAATAAATATACACCCAAATTTAAAGAACGAGGGGATAGTCCTCACGAAAAGAATCGTGAGGAAAGTGCTATTTTGCGAGAGTATAGTCCTCCGCGTGTTCATTCGTTCATTGGAACAGTTCATCCTATTGAGTGGCTTATATGGAGTCACCGAACCATGGTGGCCCATACGGCAAAGGCACGGTTCAATATGTCGAAGGTCTTGGGTTCGAGTTTCGGTACCGGTACTTTTTTTTGATAGATGAACTTTTTTTGAAGATGAACCCATGAGTAAAGTTCCCTCGGTAATTTCGGGATTTATCCTCTCACACGGCGTGTTTTCTAGAACAACCTTATCAGGAAAAAATAGTCATCGCCACTTTCAAATGTGTCTTATAGGAAATTTTCTCAGCTTTCCAATGCTTCTAAAAGCGAAATCTTTCATCGGGAAATTTCTGAGATATCTCTATTTTAAGTTTTTTGGTTTTAAATTCCTCTATTATTTATTGGAAACTTTATACTAACAGTTCAGAACACTTATCAAATGATGTGTTTCATGAGTCATTTACTCATCAAAATGTTTGCACATTTTGATGAGTAAGATAAGAAACAACTTTGTAGAAGGTTGCAACCCGCTAAACATTTTGAAAATTATGTTTTATCTAAGTTTTTGAATATATGGGATTTATTCAGAAATTAATATCATAAAACAGTGTAAAAATGTATTTTTTACAAGAATTATTTGATAATTACATATTTTTTGTGTACAAATATCACGTGTCTACTCTGATTTAGCTTGTTCAACTGAAACTTTGGCAGGTTTGTGATTGTTAATGGTATTATTGAATTTTAATGAATAAATTTGATATTTTCTGAAGCAAACATTAGCCAGGAACATGAATACAAAAATGATTTGAAATCGAAAATGTACTGCATATTACTGTATAGCATGCTTCAAAAGTCATATTTTCATGAGTATAAAATAAAGATAAAATTTTATAAAAAAAAATCTGTAGAAAATGCATATAAAAGTAGCAATAAAACTCGAGTCTTCCAAATCAGAATTCTGATAACACCGTCACAAACATTTATTTTTGTTTGAACAAAAAATAAATAGTATTTTAACAAAAAAATCTAATAGAAACTTTCTTTCCAAACTATTTGAACAAAAATCAAGACATATATATTTTTTTAAGATGAGATTCTACTTCTAAAATATTGCTAATTCCTTGATGATTTAATACAAAAAAAAAAAACTGAAACAATCATTTCATACTAATGAAAAGTATTTCTCCTAAAGCTAGCAACAGTAATTTGCAGTTTAATTTCGAGTATAAAACTTGTTTTGTATCCATGCAACTAGTTAGTGTTTGATTAAGGAAATATGATATTTATTCATAAAAATCTTGTAATACCCTATCAATCTCAAACCTGTAGAAATTTCGGTTGTATCAGCTAATTCCAAGCTGAATTAGAGCAGACCGGTGTTATTTGTACACAACAATCATGTTATAATCTATTTGTTCTTTTAAAATAATATTTCAATACGGTTTTATTATAAATAAATTGAATAAATCCCACATATTTAAAAATTCAGTTAAAACTTAATTTTCAAAATGTTTAGCGGTTTGCAACCTTCTACAAAGTTGTTTCTTGTCTTATTTTGCACATTTTGGTCAGTAAAATACACATGAAACACATCATTTGACAAGTTTCCTGGACTGTTATTTAAAAGTTTCCAATAAATGATCAAGGATTTTAAAAGAAAAAACTTAAAATAGAGATATCTCAGAAATTTCCCGATGAAACATTTCGCTCTTTGAAGCATTGGAAAGCTGAGAAAATTTCCTATTAGACACTTTTGAAAGTAGTGATGACTATTTTTTCTCCTTAAGGTTGCCCAGAAAACACGCCGTGCTCTGTCCGCACACAGTACCATTTTACTACCGAATCGTGCTCTTTATCCTCTCGTATGCAGATGCCCAGTTCTAGGTGTAGCATCATCTATCAAAAAAAAAGTACCGTTACCGAGACTCGAACTCAAGACCTTCGGCATATTGAACCGGGCCTTTGCCGTATGGGCCACCATGGTTCGGTGACTAAGTGATGGTCATTTGTCCATATAAGCCACTCAATAGGATGAACTGTTCCAATGAACGAATGAACACGCGAGAGGACTATACTCTCGCAAAATAGCACTTTCCTCACGTTTCTTTTCGTGAGGACTATCCCCTCGTTCTTTAACTTTGGGTGCATATAACGAGCATTCTATCAAAACGAAACCAACTTGGAGACACCTTGTAGATTTTCCCTTGTCCCCTTAAAAAAAGTGGAGCATCAACTCTTCCCGTCTTCCAAATCTTTTTCCTTGTCCCTGGTGCGCGGTGGAGATGGTAGCGGCCGGCTATGGAAGGCTGTGTTGGTGGTGAGAATCTGGTTCAGGTGGAGTTGGTTTTATTCCCAAATATCAATTCCTAGGCAACTTGGGCTTAGACAATCATCACTTAACATGGCGAAATCCAGTCTGCAATCCGCTAAAATCACCGTCTCCTAGCGAAGCGAAGCGATATAACGAGCTTTCTATAAAAAAAAACTATTTTTTTTTACAAAATTTGTTTAAAAATTAGTGTTATTGTGTTGTGACACCCTAAGCTAGGTGGGAAATGTAATATTTTCAAACAATTTAATTTGAACTGTTGTCTTTAAGCGTGTCTAGAGAATGAAAGTGGAACGCCCGCAAGCTTATTTATGCTTCCCCGCACATGAATTAAAAATGAGTAGAAAATATATTAGTAAAATATTACCTGTTTTTAACTTTAAGAAGGTTTAACGTTTTTCTTTTTTGTAAAAAAAAAAAATCTAACATAATTCTAACACTATAACTGAAGGTTTTCAGAGTAAGCAATTTACCAGCGATCAACTAGTGAAAATTGTAAAGTACTTTGAACCCAGCTCCGAGTACCGCCAGAGGCAGGCATCAGCAGTGGATCATCTTCTTGCGGCCGTTCAATTGCCCGTTCCCGAAAATCTTCAATATCCAATTGGAGTGTGTTACTCGACATACTCAACCGCGCACCACACAGCGTTTTGAAGAGTGATCGTTATTTTATGAAGTACCGCACCGGCACGGAGGGAACAAAAAGGAGTCCATCATAAACAACAGTAACAACTTTAATGCGTAAAAAGCGATTCCACTAAAGATCAATCTGCGAGATCACTTTTGGAAACATTTTGAACGCTTTTTGCTTTTGTTCTTCTTGCTCTCGGCACCGTTGAGGTTCAATTCAGGAGAGTTTAAAAAAAAAGAAGCGGCGAAACGAAGAGGATAACGAAGATCTGTTTTTTTTTTCTTCAAGAGGTTCCCTCTTTTTACACGCCTGTTCTTCACCGATTTCATGGTTGCTTTTGTGTCGGACGATTCCGAAACCGGGTTCCCCACTCCAGCGAGCCCGGCAGACCTGGAGGAACCACCGGCCAAATGCAACAGGCAGATATCCAGAAGAAAACGTATTACGACGAGGAAGAGCGGAGGACGACGAAGAAGTGCTTATAGCACTCGAGGCTGATCTTCGGCACCTCTTCTCGTGTGTCTTCTGTACCGTATCCCACAGGTTGTGAGCATCATCAGCAGGCACAAAGGGAAGAGGTTCGGCGGGACGACCTGCTGTGGCAAGAAGAGCAGCCAATCGGCAGGGTGTGGCGACGGCATGTCTGGCTTGGTTTTCGAGCAATCATCATCTCGGCATCATCATCATCATCAGCCAAGCCAACCAAACCAAGGAACACCACAAGAAATGAACATCGTGCAGGCAGAAGAAAGGTGATGCTCGGCGTATGTTTTATGTACGATCGCGCGCAGCATCATTATGGATTGCGCGCCCGGGGGAAGCCAAAGAGTCAAAACTCGCGCAGGAAAATGTAAATAAGAACAGCGCAAGAACCGTGGTCGTCGTCGTCCAGCTTCCTCCAGGGCATCATCAGGGCGAGCGAAGCGTTCCAGGTTAAACGATGCCCCGGCTCGTCTGTGGGGTACCGTACATATTTCCGCTCCGTGCCTCGAACTCACCGCTTCTTGCGTCTTCCTTGATTGATTCGGAACGGCCTGGCATTTGGCCGTTTGATTTGGGCTGGATGGAGTTTTATCAAGAAATGATTTTCGAGCATTTTGGACAAGGATATATTCACAAAAAAACGTGGATTCAGATTGGAATTTTAGAATTCACCAGAATATAATAAAAATGTTTTGTGAACTTCGATTTTCCTCTTCTCAATGTCCAAAACGCGCTGCTACCCGGATCAACCCAACCCCCGAAATCAATCAGACATTTTTCATCCGTCTATGTTTCGTGTGATGCCAAAGATAAATATTATTTAACGCAAAACATTTGCCGATAGGCATCGACGTCAAAAAATACAAACCATTCGCGCGATTGAATCGTCAAAAAATACGTGAGGGCAAAAAAACAGTCAAACCCCAGAGAGAAAGATGATTTCATCGGCTGCCGGAGCCTCAAAATGCCACACCTCAGCCGTGAAATTTCAGCACAAATAGATATGCGCACGGTGGAGAGGCCCTAATTAACAATTCTAATTGAAGTGTATTTGTCAAACGTCAATAGGGTCGATTATTTGTACGCGGGCCATCATTTGTCATCGGCCGGATTGGTGGGTTTCAATCATATCTCTCCCTCGAAGGGGGGTCATATCGTGGCCGTTGGACATTGGACCGAGGTTGGGGGCCTACGCAAATTTCATAGAGAATTTATTAACATAAAAAATTGTTTTTGTATCAAATTACAAACTTCACAAAGATTTAATAAAATCACCTTTCAAGTTGGAAAAATCCCATAAAAAACATTCACATTGTTGTCGAACGAGCCCTTTCCAAATGTTCCTTCCAAGTGTATCTGTTGTATCAAACATATCACCGGCTCAGCTTGACACGTGTTTACGCACAGAATTGCGGTTCGCGTCTACAGTCAACATTGTTTCCAATTGCTAATCGATTCCGGGTGTAGTAATTCCATCGGAAAACTGTTTATGAAATCTGCACCACACCACCCACTAGCCAACTTGCCGGCGGGGGAGGGTTCGAGTTCTAGCTGTCGGAAAACCCGTTGTGGCTGTGTGGAGAATGCATCCATCTAGGAATGTTGGACTCATTGTCCAAATAAATCAAGCAAAGGCCCTGGAGCTATAAATATTGCGAGTAGCGTCATCGTCGCTTTGGATAATTTAGAATCAGTTGAGGTTTTTTTAATGATTTTATGATTGTTTAACGTGACATTTGTTCTTCTGTATTTGGCTCTTAATATGAAGTTATTTTCAATCAGATTCATTCCAAAATATTTTTATTTGTTTTTCAAAATTTCCAAAACTCACGATTAAATTTATTTTTGACAATTCCGTTATGAAACTACTTTTCTGACATTCTCGAATGACTAAACGGCCTACTTTTCATTGTAAAAATTTACAATACTGAAAAGAACTTTCCAGCACTCAAGAGCAATTCTGTACGAAATCAGCCGATTTTGACCAATTTTTTGTATATTTTTTTAATTTGGCTCAAACTTTGTGGGACCAATGAAGCCATTTTGGGTCATTGGTTCACCCATTCAAATCCCAATACAATTTTGGCAACTGTTTTTACAAAAATGGAAAAAAAAATTGTATTTTTTAATCCGGCTGAAACTTTTTTGGTGCCTTCGGTATGCCCAAAGAAGCCATTTTGCATCATAAGTTTTTCCATATAATTTTCCATACAAATTTGGCAGCTGTCCATACAAAAATGATATGTGAAAATTCAAGATTCTGTATCTTTTGATGGAATTTTCTGATCGATTTGATGGATATGGTGGATGGATATGGACTACACTGAAAAAAATGATACACGGTAAAAAACATTTTGGTGATTTTTTATTTCACTATTTGTCACTAAAACTTGATTTGCAAAAAAACTCTATTTTTATTTTTTGATATGTTTTAGAGGACATAAAATGCCAACTTTTCAGAAATTTCCAGAATGGGCAAAAAATCTTTGACCGAGTTATGATTTTTTGAATCAATACTGATTTTTTCAAAAAATCGAAATACTGGTCGCAAAAATCTTTCAACTTCATTTTTCGCTGTAAAATGGAATTTGCAATCAAAAAGTGCTTTAGTGAATTTTTGATAAAGTGCACCGTTTTCAAGTTATAGCCATTTTTAGGTAACTTTTTTGAAAACAGTCGCAGTTTTTCTTTTTTAAAATTGGTGCCCATGTTGACCCACCCTAGAAAAAAATATTTTTGAAAAGCTGAGAAAATTCTCTATATTTTGCTTTATTGAACTTTGTTGATACGACTCATAGTTGCTGAGATATTGCCATGCAAAGGTTAAAAACAGGAAAATTGATGTTTTCTAAGTCTCACCCAAACAACCCACCATTTTCTAATGTCGATATCTCAGCAACTATTGGTCCGATTTACAATGTTTTTTTTTTACAAATTTTCCGATCTTTTCGAAAAAAATATTTTCAAAAATTTTAAATCAAGACTAACATTTCAAACGGGCCAAACATTCAATATTACGCCCATTTTAAATGTTAGTCTTGATTTAAAAATTTTGGGTTATTTTTTAAAATAAAAAAAAAGCGAAGCAAAGCAAAGCATTTGTGTAAATTTTGAGCTAAATTGATGAAGATTAACCCATTAATACTCGAGCCTAAAGTTGGTGAAAAATAAGTTTTTCATACAAAAAATACTTTTTTAAATCGTTAATGACTTTTCAGGATGGGGTTTTACAGCTTTGGCATGTTCTACAAAGTTGTAGAACATAAAATTTCCGATAAGAATTTCACTTTTGAGAATATTTGGATAAAAGTAGCGTGCCCTTTAGACAAAGCCGTAAGAAAATTGGGTTTTTCATGCATTTTTCCAATTTTTCTTATACTAACTTTACCCTCGAGTATCAATGGGTAAATGTTGACCGATTTTGTTTATATTTGGCCCAGAGTCCTAAAATAGCTCAAGAAATCAGCTTGTGGAGCGAGGTTTAGAAAAAAAAGTCTCATATTCTGGGCAACCTAATATTATAATCATTTTTTTTCTGTGATCTTTTAAGCCATTTAGCCATCTCAAGATTTTTTTTGACTTTGTTAAAAATTTAAATCCTCTACTTAAATATTTGACCTAATTTGTAATCGAAAAGTAATTAACATTTTAAATATAGCCATCCAAAGTTAAATTTTGTCTGAAAGATTCCGTTTTTTTATTATTCAAAATAATGTCCATGATTGTCCATTCCTGAACATATATTTTTCGAAAAGTTCAAAAAATGTCCTTCAATTTAGGCTCTGAAACATTGAAGGTTGGACCTTTGGTTGTTGAGATACAGCGGATTAGTGAAAAAGAAACAGGATTATAGTTTTTTTTAAGTCTCACCCAAATAACCCTCCATTTTCTAATGTCGATATCTCAGCGACTAATGGTCCGATTTTCGTGTTCGTGAAATTTGCAGATCAATACTTTGATTTTTTTGTCAAGACTTACATTTAAAAAGTAAGTAATTGAATGTTTGAATACTTTTCGATTGCAAATTCGATTTTACGAGTGCGCTGACCACGCGGACGCGCTGTCTTGTTTTTGCATGCTCATTTTCATTTCTTTTATGATCAGAAGTGCGGTGCTTCGGTGGACGCGCAGTTCTGTTTTTTCGTGATAATTTTTGTCTCTTTTGTGTCGCTCTTTGTGTGCATGGGGTGATTGGTTTTATGTGAGTAGGTTTTATGTGATTAGGTTTTATTTTTTATGTTATTTTCTTTCTCTCCATTTCCTCAGTTTGATTTGCGAAGCCTTTCCGTCGGGTCGTGTTTTTTTTCCCGTTCGTCGTCGGTGTGTTTTTCGTTTTTTTTCGCGTGCGTGTATGTGTGTAAAAGTGCGGCTGGTTCTGGTTGTCATCGATGACAATTGAGCCAGTCTTATTTGCGATGCCTTTCGGTCGGGTCGCAGGGTTTTTTCGCGTTCGTCATCGGTGTGCAATAACAACAAAACCTTATCATACCATTTCAGCTCGATAAACATCGTAACTCGTCGTTCACTTCGTTAATCAGTACCCCACTAAACATGAATCATGTAAAACTCGTAAAAACATCTCAATTAAAAAGTCAGACTGTTAAATTCTTCATCATTTAATTACAAATAATTTTGGTTCTATCTTTCCACAGCCGGCTGTCTAAGATAAATCCATTTCAATTAAAAGTTAACAGCCGATAAACGGGAAATGACTCATCCGCAGCATCCGATTGCTTGCCTTGAGATTAAAACATAATACCTTTCAACAAACACTATGATTTTGGGTCGCATCATCATCTTCTATGATGAATCCTGACCAAACACCCTATCCTACTAACAAATTTTCAGGTTCCTGGCGCTTGTGGGGTGTAAGCACAGAGTAAATCAGCTGCCCTAGTAGCAACCTGCGCTAACTAACATTCCCGTCCCTTAAAATCGAGATCCACAAACTGACATGGCGGGCGCCGTTGGTGGCCAATGACTGTTACCTATTCGCAACTGATCTAGCTTTAGCAATCATGGTGTTTTATCTTTTCAGCGCATTCATACATGCTGTTGATAAGGGAAACACCACTAGATCGTCGAAGCCTATAATCAGTAGTGCTGAAAGGATGTTACGGTTCTGTTCAGCAACGGAGGGGCAACCATAGGTGATCTCTCATGCTCATGCTCATGCTTTTCGATTGCAAATTCGATTTTACATATAAAATTAGGTCATAAAATTTTAGTACAAGATTTCAATTTTTAACAAAAAACACTATTTGAAAAAATCTGCCTATGAAAAGCTATGCTGATTACAAAACAGTTAAATAAGCAATATTTCAAAAGGTATGAAAAATATAATAAAACATTTTACTATTTTACAAAATTCCAAAGTAGATTAAATTGTAGTGATACGAGTCCAAATGTTTATAAATCAAACATATTGGCCTCCCACAAAAACCAATCAAAACTAAGAAGCTAAACCAGCAAATTAAAAAATAAACCATACCACAACATCCACTTGAGTTCAAAAACGGTCCCAAAAGAGGCAGCAACGGCAACTACAGCAACAACACCAACCAAGAAACACAAACCGGCCGGCCAGTCAAAAGGGCATTTTCTTCCCGCGGCGGAGGTTCACCTCCGAGAGAGGTCTTCCTCGTCCCTCGGACAAGCTGGGGGAAACCTTTTGGTTACCTTTTATTTTTTTTTCCTTTCTTTGTTTTCTTCCCACATCTCTTGAAAATAACGATCAATTCATACACCGCTTTTTTTATTGCTCTTTTAAGAAGTCGGGAATCGATTGTCCGACGTTGTGGCCGACGTTGATGGGTTCCTTTGGGAGGTTCCTTCCACCGTCAGTGGAATCATCGGCATCATCGTCATCGAAGGTTGGTCCCACAAAGTCTACGGCGACTTTTAACAGCAATTTGAAGAGATTTCTCGCCTGGTTTTTTTTTCGTTCCTTCCTGCAGCCAAAGGTTCTGATTTATTTTAAAATCACGAATTTTAGGACGTACGTGTGAACCGTTCCTTTTTCTTACTTTTTTTTTGTTTGCTTCTTCTTCAGCCGGTTTTCTTCCCGAAAGACTTTTGGCAGAAATCGCGACGGCCACTCCTCGAAATGTTATAAGGTGTGTTTCCCCGCATGTTGAATGTATGTAAAATTTGTTCTTTTTTTTACTGCTGCCGATTCGAATGGCACTGAACCTTGACTGAAAGCATAGGGATGGAAAGGGGGCAAGCAAAAAAAGGTGTGAATAAGATTATCTCTGCCAACATAAAGGAATTATGCTATTGACACAGTTACGGTGAGTTGGTTGTCAGTGTGCTTAGAAAGAATTATCGTCAATTAAAAGTAAAGGTTGATACAGTTTCAAAATGTTTTGCAATAAATCACCCACCATCAATTTGATAAACTTCTTGGCAAAACGTAGAGCCTCCGGTAAGTCTCACACGTTGTTCAAATATTTAGAATGACGGTAATTTATTACACACAATCCCGCCGTTTAAATTGAGATTAAGGTGTTCACTTGCCTGCAGGGAGTGACGACGCGCAACACAGAGAGAGTCATCCCACGCGACTTACACTTGACACTAAGGGCCAACTTTTTACCTTCTTGTTGCCTTAGAGTTGATGCATATATTGTTGACATAGAATTTTTGGGATTTGCAAAAATCACTATTTTTTTATTGTTTATATGTTTTAGGGGACATCAAATGCCAACTTTTCAAAAATTTCCAGGTTGTGCAAAAAATTGTCGTCCGAGTTATGAATTTTCGAATTAATACTGATTTTTTTTTCAAAAAATCGAAATATTGGTCGCCAAAATTTTTCAACTTCATTTTTCGATGTAAAATCAAATTTGCAATCAAAAAGTACTCTAGTGAAATTTTGAAAAAGTGCACCGTTTTCTAGTTATAGCCATTTTTAGGTAACTTTTTTGGAAATAATCGCAGTTATTCATTTTTTTAAATTAGTGCCCATGTTTGTTCACTTTTGAAAAAATATTTTTGAAGAGCTGAGAAATTCTCTATATTTTGCTTTATTGAACTTTGTTGATACGACTCTTAGTTGCTGAGATATTGCCATGCAAAGGTTTAAAAACAGGAAAATTGATGTTTTCTAAGCCTCACCAAGCAACCCACCATTTTCTTATGTCGATATCTCAGCAACTAATGGTCCGATTTTCATTGTTAAAATATGAAACATTCGTGAAATTATCCGATCTTTTGGAAAACAATATTTAAAAAATAAAAAAAAAACAAAACTAACAATTCAAAAGGGCCAAACATTCAATATTTTGCCCTTTTGAAATGTCATGCCTATTTGAACCATCAAATGTTTTTAAACCTTTGCATGGCAATATCTCAGCAACTAAGGGTCGTATCAACAAAGTTCAAAAAGGCAAAATACAGAGAATTTTCTCAGCCTTTCAAAAGTATGTTTTTTTTTTCAAAAGGTGAGCAACTATTGCGACTATTTTCAAAAAAGTTACCTAAAAATGGCTATAACCTGAAAACTGATGTTGAAAAATTTTTGCGACCTTTATTTGGATTTTTTTAATCAGTTTTGATTCAAAAAATCATAACTCGATCAAAGATTTTTTGCCCATTCTGGAAATTCCTGAAAAGTTGGCATTTGATGTCCTCTAAAACATATAAAAAAATTAAATAAAAAATAGTGTTTTTTGTAAATCAAGTTTTGGTGACAAAAAGTGAAATTAAAAATCACCAATTTTTTACCGTGTACCATTTTTTTTCAGTGTAGTCCATATCCGTACCTACAACTTTGCCGAAGACACCAAATCGATCAAAAAATTCCTTCAAAAGATACAGATTTTTGAATTTTCATACATCATTTTTGTATGGACAGCTGCCAAATTTGTATGGAAAATTATATGGACAAACTTATGATGCAAAATGTCTTTTTTGGGCATACCGAAGGCACCAACAAAGTTTCAGCCGGATTAAAAAAATACAAAAATTAAAATTAAAGAAAAAAATCCGATTCCTTAGAGAACTGCTCAGTAGGAATCTCGCTATCGAGAACGCCAAGACAATGCTGTAGAGCGAATAATTTGATTTTTGATTTTTTTTATCTGAATGAATAGTAGGTATTGTTACTACTGACTTGCCCATTACCGTTTTTTTTGCTATTTTCAGTTGATATTTTTGTCATTTTGGTCAAGATCTTTAAAATGTAAACAAAATTGTCACACTCAAAATATGGTATCATAATACTTAGAATAAAATTTGTACCAGCCTAATATGTTCTTTTTTATTTAATTTGTTTCTGATTTTTTTGTCTGTTTAGGTACAACATATATCCATTTTTTTTTTTGTTTTGCCTCAAACAACAAACTCACAAGAGTAATTCTCTAAAGTCTTCATATCCATACTTTACAAAAGCAGCCAAAGCAATTAAGTTTTTAATAGCTCTTAAAAATACTGGTTCAAAATAGGACCATCTACCCTATATTTTCTTCATCTTAAAACACTTTGTTTGCATGTTTATGTTTGTAAACATGTTTCAAACACCGTTTGTGTGCGTATACATTCGTTTATTGTACACGCTGATAAAGGTTGAATGATGGCTAAAATAAATAAGAAGAGAATTTAGGTTTCTTAGGCGAACCTGCTTCAATGTTGACTAGGTGTCAGATAACAATTTCAACTACATTTCAAACATACGTATGTAAACATAATATATTATGATAAAACAGCTTCCGGTTACTTCCGCAATCCAAGCTGGTTCCCACGATTTGAAAGCTGCATTTTTTTTTAATTTAAAAATAAACTTATAAATTATATGCTCAATTAGACTTTCGTGTTCATTTACACTTTTCAATATTGTGACAACAGACATCACTCCCATCAAATGTCGGATTAATTAATCGTCGCATTGCACGATCTAGCGGATCTCCAGGTTGCAATTAGTAATTCCAGCCAGAACGCCGACTTCGAAAGGTGTAAAAGTGCATGTTAACATTTGTTAACACTCTTGCTCTCCGGCGTCACACGGCTAAGTGATCGATCACCACGCTATAGCTAATTGCAATTCGCACCGCGGACAAGCCCCCTGAACTTATCTTTCCTGCGGCATGATTAACGTATATGTTGAGTTGTATTCTAGGGGGGATTCTTTCGAAACGCCGAGACGAATAAATTTGAATTGATTTTGTTCTAACTATTGTACACCTTGCTGATCAATTAATAGATAAACATTAAGGAACTCGAAGGAAGCTGCTTCAGCTGGATTTTTTCGGTCAAAACCAAGCAAATTCTCACATTTTGACGAACCTCACAACAACTGGTTTCTCAAATTTCAACTAGTCGTCGCTCGCTCAAAAATTCGTATAAATATCCGATAAACAATCAGGTTGGGACACAAATTCGATCTAAAATAAGCCAAATTTGAATAGAATAACCATATTTTACCCGATTAGCGCGAGCCCACTGTTGATCTTGATTTCCGACCCATTAGTTAGCCGTTTTGATCACCTGCTACACCTCCTCGATTTTGAGGAGAGACTTTGTCGGGAGTTGAAGAGGTTTGTAAATGTGACACCTGTTTGGTTGCTAAAGTTCAAAAAATCGCTCCATTCAAAAATTCAACAGTGATTCCGCTTCGGTGCTAAGAAAAAGTTACTTGTCATCTTCCATTCAGAGTTGCATTCTCGTCCGACAAGTTGTTATGACTATTGAAGTGAGACATTCGATGCAAATCAGCACAACAATGTCAGCGGCAATAAGTGTGTCACTCGGCGTAGATCATTACCCGTCAAGTATTACAGATTCCTTGGAAACTAGTTGATTGACGAGGTTGGATCAACGGCGATTCCTAGAAGATAAAAGAAATCAATTCCCCCACTATTCCTGCAACACCTTATCTCCAAGTTCACTACGATAAGCCAAGTAGCCTATCAACCATTTCCAAGGAATCCTAAAGCCAAAGAAACCTCACAAACTAAGACATAAACCTCAATTCAGCTCAATCAGGTCCAATTTGACGGAACTCAAAGTGTGACGTCGTCCGCGTCAATGCGGGGACATAACCGCGTTATCTAGAACACGTGTCTGTCGTGAACCGTAGACGTACAACTGAATTATTCAAAACAACACCACAAAAAGGGTGAACGGACCTTCCGCTTGGTGACTTGAGCCAGCAAAACCAAACAAAAAAAAAAAAACTTAAATTTAATTTCGCCAACCCCCGCCCAATGTCACTTTATGGCGAAAGGAAACGTGTCGTTGACGGATGTGTCGCGTCTGCGTCGTTCTTTCTCTCTTTGGGGATGACTAACGGCCTTTTTTGTTCTGCAAAAATAGCACGCAGAACTGCGAGGACGACGTAATTTTCGGACCCCTAACAAGCGCATAAAAATTAATTGATTTTAAACTCTGTGGTCTCAGTCGCGGGGTCAGTCACGAGCAGTCCCGATTCAGTTTCGTTGCTACACTTCACCCCAGCCCTCCCCATCCCCATCAGAATGTTTTGCTCGGAGCAGCTCAATTAGCCAGCATGACTGGCGATGGGTTGTCCAGCAAGTAAGGAGGAATTTGGACTTAAAAATGTGGCATTGTGCAAAAGTAGGATTAAATCAGGGCATGGTAATATTTAAAATATGTTACTAAATATCAGATTTTAACTCTACGTTATGCCGTATTAATGCTTTATAGAACTTTTTTAAAGCTTTAGTTACAGATTGTTTCAGATATGAAAAAAGACTATTTAAGTTGAAATTGCTATCCATGGTATTATAACGTGAATGATAAAAGTCAGCACAGTTGTTTAGCAACGATTTATTTTCAAAATATCAATTGTGATGAAAAAAAAGTTCAGCGACAAAACTGCGGTATTCACGTAGGGGAGAGTGGGGAGACTTGATCCCCGGGGACACTTGATCCCAAGCCTGTATCTCGTCAGCGTGTAAAACAATTAGCTTTGTTCTAGAAAGTTGTTTGAAATTAACTTAAACTCATTGTAGAAAACAAAGAAAAAAATTAAAAAATGTTTAGGTTGAGTTACACACATTTTTCTTAAACGAACTGCAAAAAACTTTCAAGAGATCTTTTTTTTGTTTGTTTTGATATGTATAGAAAACACTCAAAAATTATTCACAAAAATATTTTTTATACATGAATTGTTTGATAAACTTATCAGCTCCAAAACCCTTACGCATTTGACATTAAATTTATCGTCATACTATTTTTACAATCAATTGTTTAAAAAAGTGCGTTAAGGGAGACTTGTTCTCTGCATTTTACAGTCACTGGAATCAGCCTCAAGATTTATTGTAAATAATTAATTGGGCTGGGCTAATTCTTCAAAATGTTGAAAGGGGGATCAAGTTACTCCCAACATTTTTAAAATGCCGGTTTAAAATATTTTTTCATAACGCTTGGCATGATTCGAAGAGTTCATCTGACGAAATACCCTTATTAGCCAAACATAGGTGAATGTTTAAGCTTTCAATTCATGCAAAAAATTTATAGTTTTGTGAGAAATTGACAGAGTTATGTGCGATACAAAAAAAGGGGATCAAGTCTCCCCACTCTCCCCTACTGTAAATCGGACTTTCCAATAAATCCAAACATGCTTTATCGGATGTTCGACAAAAGGTCATATAAACAAAAGTTCAATTGTTAAAAGGTCGAAAGACATAAGGTGGAAAGGACAAAATATCGATTGTGAAAAAAGTGACTCCTAAAAAGTGATTGATTTTAATTTTTTTTAACCCAACCTATTCCTGGTCGTTCTAAATATACTGTTAAATTGTCCCTTTTTTTTAAACATGAACAGTTTTTTGAAAAAAGTTCACTAGTTGCTGAGATATCGAAGTAAGAAAATGGTGGGTTGTTTGGGTGAGACATGGAAAAAAACAATTTTCATGTTTTTAAACCTTTGCATGGCAATATATCAACAACTAAGGGTCGTATCAACAAAGTTCAAAAATGCAAAATATAGAAAATATTCTTAGCTTATCAAAACTATTTTTTAAAGTGGGCAAACATGTGCACTAATTTAAAAAAATAAATATAAACTGCGACTATTTTCCAAAAAAATACCTAAAAATGGCTATAACTTGAAAACGGTGCACTTTATCAAAATTTCCTTAAAGTACTTTTTGATTGCAAATTTGACTTAACATGAAAAATGAAGTTGAAAAATTTTTGCGACCAGTATTTCGATTTTTTGAAAAAATCAGTATTGATTAAAAAATTCCTGACTCGGTCAAAGATTTTTTCCACAACCTGGAAATTTCTGAAAAGTTGGCATTTTATGTCTTTTAAAACATATCAGAAAAAGAAAAAAATTAAAAATAGTATTTTTTTGCAAATCAAGTTTTAGTGACAAAAATTTAAATAAAAAATCACCAAATTTTTTTTACCGTGAATCATTTTTTCTAGTGTAGTCCTACAGCTTTGCCGAAGATACCAATTCGATCAACAAATTCCTTCAAAAGATACAGATTTTTGAATTTTCATGCATCATTTTTGTATGGACAGCTGCCAAATTTGTATGGAAAATTATATGGCCAAACTTATGATGCAAAATGGCTTCTTTGGGCATACCAATAGCACCAAAAAAGTTTCAGTCGGATAAAAAATACAAAAATTAAAATTAAAGAAAAAAGACCGATTCCGTAAAGAACTGCTCATTATCGAAATTTTGATAACGATATTTTAACGTTATCGTCCAGACGTTAAAGATAACCATTATCGTTATCGTAATTTCGATAATGTTTTTATCCAGTTATCCCAAATTCAGTATTATTTTAATAACCTGTTTGTTGAAAATGCTAAAGGCAAAAAGCTAACATATTTCCCGAACTCGAATGAACGTGCACGACTGTTAGCTTTGGTTTTAGGAAAAACAAAAATTTTGTTGGTTGAATATAATTAACAATTAGTTAAATATTCAAAAGACGAACTTGGGTTGGTTTACGTCTGTCATTTGAAGTCAGGATTCGAACGAGAGCGGTCGATTTGTTGAGTTTGTGTTGTTAATTATGAAGTGAGAGGATGTGAAAGGTGAAAATAACACTATTTGGCTAATGTTGAAGTGGCAAATCAAAGTGTTGCAACTGGGGAGGTGGAATTGGTGAGTAGGTTTGTTGATGATTTCTTTGCAGGTGATAAACTATGAAGAGCAAGAGGACGACCTTCGCCATGAGGACCTCTAATGCGAGTGAGCTAAAGACGTTATAAGAATGTTTGAAGGAAAGAGAGGGCAGTAGAAGGGAGATGCGGGCCAACTCTTCACGGATAGAGCAGCCCGGGCAAATTTAACAAAATGTTGGGTTATCCATGTAAGTATTTTTCTTATGTGATTCTTATTAGAAAAATATTTTAAAAAATATATAAAAGAAGATAATTATTATCTTGAAAGTTTTGTTGCAATACGACTGCTCAATAAACTGGTAAGTTAAACTCAAAATATTTTTTTCAGGAATCGGAGTACGTTGAATAAATTGAATCAAATGCAGTGAAAGGTTGTTGCCAAAAGTAATTGTTAAATAAATGCAAGCTTGGTTAGTAGCATTATTGATATTTCTTCTTTCCTCATTATAATTACATTTATTTACGTTCCTTTTTTTAAGTTTATAGCCGAAATTAAGATTTTTTTTATTAAATTACTGATAAATTTCATATGTCTATTTGCAGCAAAAGGTTCACTTTGGTGATAATTCTGTGTCCTAACACAAGGAAAATAACTAAACCTGAGACCGTTGTAGATGATGATGACTTATCGGGTGATTTCACAGTGATGGTAAGTGAATACAACACTTAATTTTGAAAATTTTGCTCGATTTCTATTTTTAAGGAATTCACGAGAAATTTGTAATATGCCTTTTTATTATCTTTTTAGATTAATGCAACGTAGTTTTTTGAATCATTAGTCAAACTTTACATGTCTCATTAAAACAGTTAAAAAATGTTTTGTTTTGATGCTTTTTAACAGTAATTTAACAACTTAATGCAAAAAAAAAAACAAATTAGTAAAAAACGTTAAATTTTTAGGCAAAATAAATGCGAAAATAAAAACACTCAGCACTAATTTGTGAGGCATTATTACAAAATTTACTGCAAATTCAATAAAAATATTGCTAATATCAGCTAATTATTGACTACATGTACGAATATTTTTCTGTATTCAAGTAAGATATTAGTTAAAATATAGCTAGAAATTCGGCCCAGCCTATATCGTTAGATAATTAAAGAAAATATATGCCAATACTTACATTAACATTGTCTAATTAAAAAATGTTTTGTTATAAACCACTAATAATTTGCTGCATTCAAAAATATTTCGGTTGATACAACGAAAACAAATTGTTCGAAAATAGTTAAAAAATATGTCCTACACGGAGAAAAAAGAGTTCTCAAAATCGTCAACACCCGTTCATGGTACCATGGCAATTGAACACTTTGTTCGTGGTTCCGAATTTCATGAACGGGTGTTCACGATTTTGGGAAATCTTTTTTCTCCGTGTAGCCAGTTTTTAACAGAATATTCCACAATATTTCAGCTGAAAACAAGAAATTTTTAGTTAACTTTCTGAAAAAAATATTATAGCAGTCGACTGCTAGAATTTTGTTCGGCCAACAAAAATGGCAATTCCAACAGCAGCAATTTCGGGTTAACAAAATAACAATCGATTGTTGAATAAAAGCTGTGTAAAAAATTAACCCATACTTTTAGTTAAACTTATCAAGATTTTCTTAGATTTGCCCCGGCCGTTCTCTTCGTATATACTTATATTTTCATAGACTCGTTTTCTGGACTCGGTGTCAGAAAGGTAACTCCAGCTTAGAAAAATTCCGTAGTGAATTTGCAATAGGGCGAAACCTTGAATGTAAACAAACAATATGACAGTAGTACACAGTAGTGAAAATTCACGTTGAGTAAGAGTGGGACTACGGAATTTGTCCAAGCTGGAGTCACCTTTCTGACACCGCAGTCCAGATAATGAGTACAGTAAACCGGGGTGACTTTGATAGGATTTCAATTTTTTTTTAGAATATTTTCCAACAGGTTAGATTTTTCTCAAGATTATTATTTTTAAAACATGTACTGGGGTAGGCCACACAAAGTCCATGCACTATTTTGGAAAAAAAGTTTTTTCAATAGTGTTTAGAAAAATAGTTACGTTAAAAATTCTTGGTTTTAATTCCGGGGTGACTTTGATAGTCATAGTTTTTCTTGTTAAAATCATATTTAAGATGTTCAAACTTTATTTGTACGTTAAATATACCATCACTAAAGTAGCTGATATAGTTTGTAAGAAAAAAATCAATGTTTATATTAAGTTAACTAAGTTTATAAGCTTTTTAACAAAATACATATAAATTTTAGGTAAAATTGTTAAAAAGTCGGAATTTTGCCTGAAATTTGTTAAAAATAGTTTTGTTTATAAAATTATCGATCTATATTGCATTTTATACTGAATTCGAAGCACGAATCACAAGTTTTCACATTTTACATGAAATTTGTTCAACTGAATTTGCCTATAAATTTGGAGATTTTTTTAATTGTGATTCAAAAACACATATTATTTATTATTTACAAACTTATTTAACCTTCTCCTAGTGGAAAATTGTCCAAAGAATCCGAAAATGCATTCCGTTTTCCGATTAAAAATCATGTTCATTGAGAAAATCATGACACTTTGAGAAGTTTAAAATAATGACTTTCATCCACATTTTCTTAACTATAGTTAACTAACTTTATAAACTTTTCAAAAATTTATGAAAAGTTCTTCATGAGGTACTTTGAACACTTCTCTACCACGGTCAGTATGTTTCTGAACCATTCCTTACGTATTTTAATTGTACTCTTCATTTTGGGGAATAATCGCAAACCTCGCAATTCACCCCGGCTATCAAAGTCACCCCGTTTTACGGTACCAAATTTTCTTGAATCGCTCTCTTTTTAATTATTAAAAGTATGAAAATGATATTTTACATTTTTTTGCAAACATTTAATTTCATTTCTTTGTCGAATACTTTAAGCAAAATGCAAACAATTTTCTCTTTGTGACATTTCCCAGAATCATCATGTGTGTGCATGTAGCACTGCAAGCACTAATCGCACCCTACAGATCGTTCAAAGAGTTGCAAACAATCAACTCGTCTGTGTTTTGCACTCACAAGAGCGCGAACGGGAAAGCAACTCCAAGCAATTTCAATCACGCGTCCGGCGGCGGCGCTAAGCGCCTCCGAGCTTGCTGCTCGCGTTTGTTTTATAAAATGTAGATAATGTTTTAATAACCAGTATTAATAATAATCAATTTGCTTGTTTTATTATTCCAAGCAGCTGTAAGCGCTGTTTCGATTGCGCCGCTATAGGGTGACCAGATTTATCGTCTTTCATTTTTTTATTAACCTTCGGGAAGTCGCGCAAAAAAAAACTACAAGAGCAGTCGCGTGGTGTACTTTGTGCACCTGTCAGAAATTTTAAAATAAATCGAATATAATTCAAAATAGGAAGAAACAATGTTCTACAAAGTTGTTGATTTCACCAACAAGAATGTCATCAGATATCTAACCACCATCCAGAATAAACCGGGGGGCCTCGAGGATGTTCCGAAGAGAGGACATTTCCGAAATTCCGGTCCGCAAAGCATGATGGGTGTCAAACTTCATAAGTTTCAACGGCAAATCTCAATATGAACATGGAAAGTGTCAGAGATGATTTTGCCACCATCCGGATTAACCCGGTGGCCCCGGGGATGTTCCGAAGAGGGGACATTTCCGGAAATCCGGTCCACAAGCCATGAAGGGTGTCAAACTTCATAATTTTCAACGGCAAATCTCAATATGAACATTTCAAGTGTCACAGATGATCTTGCCACCATCCGGATTAACACGGTGGCCCCGGGGATGTTCCGAAGAGGGGACATTTCCGGAAATCCGGTCCACAAGCCATGATGGGTGTCAAACTTCATAATTTTCAACGGCAAACCTCAATATGAACATGGAAAGTGTCAGAGATGATTTTGCCACCATCCGGATTAACCCACCCGGTGGACCCGGGGATGTTCCGGAGAGGGGACATTTCCGAAATTCCGGTCCACAAGCCATGAAGGGTGTCAAACTTCATAATTTTCAACGGCAAATCTCAATATGAACATTTCAAGTGTCACAGATGATCTTGCCACCATCCGGATTAACCCAGTGGCCCCGGGGATGTTCCGAAGAGGGGACATTTCCGGAAATCCGGTCCACAAGCCATGAAGGGTGTCAAACTTCATAATTTTCAACGGCAAATCTCAATATGAACATTTCAAGTGTCACAGATGATCTTGCCACCATCCGGATTAACCCGGTGGCCCGGGGATGTTCCGAAGAGAGGACATTTCCGAAATTCCGGTCCGCAAGGCATGATGGGTGTTCAACGGCAAACCTCAATATGAACATTTTATTTTTCCTCTTTAGCATAGGGCAACGAATGACCAAGAAGGTGAAATCAGTCAGAAATAACTGAATTAACAACAATCTAATCTCATCTTATCTAACCAAACTCTAACGCAGCCAATCTTTCGAAGGGATCCTGGAAAGTGCCTTAGGTTAGATTACGCCTAGATCTCTTCTTGTCATTTATTAACATTTGTGCGCCATTGCATTAGAATGCATTGAAACATCACAAGCGTAAAAGCGGCCAGGCCTACTGCGTAAAGTCGTATTGCAGAGATATGATTCGTTGAAGTGGGTTGAGTTTGAGCACGGAGTGTTCGAACAACAACACAATTCTGAATCGACAAGGGAAGGAAGAAGCGTGGGGCACACCGCCATGGACACTATTTGCCGTGGTTATTGCGCCACAACGCGCTCTCTGTAACAGTATTCCATATTCCAGTCAAAGCTCACCTAGTAGTCATGGTGGTTAGCATTTTTGCTTACCAATCCAAAGGACGGTGGAATGAACCCCGCTTCGAGCGACTTTGATTTTTTGTTCATATTCATCATTTCAAATTTTTGTGTTCTTAATTTTCTCGTTGGGAGCAGATGGGAATCGAACCCAAAACCGTTCGCTTTCAAAGCGAACACCGTAACGAGTCAGCCACGGCCGCTCCTAACAACAACAATAATCTGTATACAATATAAGTAACCTAGTGTTTCTGATTGGCTATATAATATTTTGCTTCAATATTTATAAGTTTCAAAATTCCCGGGAGTCACCAAATTTCCCGGGAATCGAGATTTCCAAAAATATCCAATTTGCAGGAAAATGTTTCAAGTAATATTACTCAAAAAAGAGGTTATATTCAACCAACCAAATTTTTATCTTTCCAAAATTCAACTTTTTTTCGCTGTGTACTGATCACGATGTTCACTTTGATTTTGATTTTGATAACTGGAAATTTTACAAAAATGCATATCATCTCTGACACTTGAAATGTTCATATTGAGGTTTGCCGTTGAAAATTATGAAGTTTGACACCCATCATGGCTTGTGGACCGGATTTCCGGAAATGTCCCCGGGGCCACCGGGTTAATCCGGATGGTGGCAAGATCATCTGTGACACTTGAAATGTTCATATTGAGATTTGCCGTTGAAAATTATGAAGTTTGACACCCTTCATGGCTTGTGGACCGGAATTTAGGAAATGTCCCCTCTTCGGAACATCCCCGGGTCCACCGGGTGGGTTAATCCGGATGGTGGCAAGATCATCTCTGACACTTTCCGTGTTCATATTGAGGTTTGCCGTTGAAAATTATGAAGTTTGACACCCATCATGGCTTGTGGACCGGAATTTAGGAAATGTCCCCTCTTCGGAACATCCCCGGGGCCACCGGGTTAATCCGGATGGTGGCAAGATCATCTGTGACACTTGAAATGTTCATATTGAGATTTGCCGTTGAAAATTATGAAGTTTGACACTCATCATGGCTTGTGGACCGGATTTCCGGAAATGTCCCCTCTTCGGAACATCCCCGGGGCCACCGGGTTAATCCGGATGGTGGCAAGATCATCTGTGATATTTGAAATGTTCATATTAAGGTTTGCCGTTGAAAATTGTCTGTTTGACACCCGTCATGCCATGCGCACCGGAATTTCGGAAATGTCCTCTCTTCGGAACATCCCCGGGGCCACCGGGTTAATCCGGATGGTGGCAAGATCATCTGTGACACTTGAAATGTTCATATTGAGGTTTGCCGTTGAAAATTATGAAGTTTGACACCCATCATGGCTTGTGGACCGGATTTCCGGAAATGTCCCCTCTTCGGAACATCCCCGGGGCCACCGGGTTAATCCGGATGGTGGCAAGATCATCTGTGACACTTGAAATGTTCATATTGAGATTTGCCGTTGAAAATTATGAAGTTTGACACTCATCATGGCTTGTGGACCGGATTTCCGGAAATGTCCCCTCTTCGGAACATCCCCGGGGCCACCGGGTTAATCCGGATGGTGGCAAGATCATCTGTGATATTTGAAATGTTCATATTAAGGTTTGCCGTTGAAAATTGTATGTTTGACACCCATCATGCCATGCACACCGGAATTTCGGAAATGTCCTCTCTTCGGAACATCCCCGGGGCCACGGGGTTAATCCGGATGGTGGCAAGATCATCTTTGACACTTGAAATGTTCATATTGAGGTTTGCCGTTGAAATTTATGAAGTTTGACACCTATCATGCCTAGCGGACCGGAATTTCGGATATGTCCCCTCTTCGGAACATCCCCAAGGGCCACCGGACCGCACTCAGATCCCATATATGCATTGAGTCGTTATTAGAGGCCCCCCTGAATACAATGCAACAGTTTTGGGGTCAATTGATCCAAATTGAGACTCATAAAAACAATGTGTAACTTCCGGTATTCATTCCACAAAAAAAAATACTTACACGAGCAGTCGCGCTGGTGTACTTTGTGCACCAACCCAAAAACACTATTTTAAAAAATATATTAAAAATAGTTTTAACTATACAATATCTTAGGTCAACTTGTTTCCGTAAGTAAAAAGGTTTATCTTGAGCATATATCAAGGCTACGGCTTGATTGTTTCATGAAAAATAATTGTTTTTCGAAGTTTCCCAAATCTGGTGCACAAAGTACACTAGCGCGACTTCCCGAAGGTTAAGGTAGTTGTATTTGAGGTTATGTAACAAGCTGAATACATAGACAAGTAGACATAGCAGTTAAGAGTATTTTTGTATTCTTTCTGGTAACCCTATCAATTGAAAAGCATGAGCGATGTGAAGGAGTCGGGTGGGTCAACCCGTCTTGGATTGGCCCTCGGGGCCAGCGTCCGAGAGACAGAAACGCTGATTGTAAAATTTATTTGAGCACGGCTATGTTTTTCCTATTATGATTACAATGACGAATTTGTTTCCCCTCGTCGGCAACCACCCCACACCGTAAACGGAGAATCCGTTCGGTCCCATTCCTGGACGCTGGGGGATTGTCCGGAATTGGCCCCTTCGCCGGACACTGGACACTGCTGGCTGGCGTCATGTCAGCGAAATGAGCGCGCGAAAAAAAAAATCAACAAACATCATATTAATACGTTTTATTGATGAACCCAAAAAAAAAAAAACAAACGAGTTGGAAATTTGAGCCCTCGTCGCCTCGCCTCGAGAGCTGTATTAGCAAATACCGCATCTTTTTGTTTTGATTTAAGAGGAAATTTGCATAAGCGCCGCCTGTCAGTCGCGCTGACGAACTAAAATGCCATCGACCATTAGCCACACTTGCAAGCACCAATCCGACGGGGGGCTGCTCGATGGTCGCATATTTTTTTGGGAAGCAAACCTAGGTCCACGGAATTTTTAAGCAATCAAGCAAAAAAAAAAACAAAAAAAAAGGTGGCGTCTTCCACCTGATTGTGGCGTCTGCCACCAATCCAAAATGTTGATATTTTGGCCCTGGGCCAGACCCCTGGTGCCTGGTGGTGGTGGCGCCATCTGGTGACGACGACCGCGCGACGTCAACCGTGGTGAAAATAAACAATGTGTGTATTAATTAACATGCGAACAAGTGGCGCCTTAATTGAATACAAGGAAATAGAAATGGGGATAGAGAACGGGGTGGAAGGTGTTGAGGGTTTGGATATCGCTTATACGATGTGAATATGATTACCGTGGCAAGATTTGGCAAAGTTTGTGTTCAATCAAACCGGATTGATGACCTATCGAGCTATCGATGTCATCGGTTTCGGTGAATCATGGCCGAGGAATGTGAAGTAGAGAATTGAGATATTTTTAGAATCGTTTTTTTTAGTTTATCATAAAAAAGTAAATTGTAGAGATTATTGTTTCTCCTCAATTTTTATGCAGGTGAGGCTCAGTGCAATGCAATCTTTTGCACATTGTTGCACTCAAGATTAATACTTTCAATGAAGCATCTTTGCGGCTTACTTTACACAGTAGGCCTGGCCATTAAAAGAAAGATGTTGGATGTGTTCGACCTAGCACTCTCCAGGATACTTTCAATAATTTGGATGAACTATTGCAACTTCAAGCAATTTTAATAAAGCGACTTGTATCAGAAAAAAAGTGAGGAATTTTTGCTAGTTCTCACTGTTCTATGTGCACGTCCGCAAACATCGACCACACACATACTAACACAAAGCGCCACCAAGAGGCAAAAGGCAATTACGAATATTTTTGGCATTTTCGTTTAAAAATATGCGGTTTTGCAAAAACAAAATTTGTCATTTAATGACAAAACCAACTATTAAGTATATTTTGACTATCTAACTTGTAATTCTTTGCTGATCTGTTAATTTTTTTTTTAAATAATAAGTTTTTCTGCAGCACTACTTTTGGACGGACATTTCTGTTGTCACCTTTTGGAAATCCTGGAAGCAAATCCGGTAACTCTGTTTTGTTGAATTCGACAACATGGAATTGTTTTTTTTAAATCGTCAACATTTTTTTCGATTGCGAACAGCAATGTTATCTATTTTGAAAAATGTTGACGATTTTATACCGTGTACAAAATGCATTTAGTTTAAAGAAAATTTGCAAAAGTTATTTTTTTTTATATTTCAATACAACAATTCTAGACTAAATTTTTAAAACAAACTATTTCTCATGTGTTTCCTATGCAGATAGGACCTTTGAAAATTAAATCTAGAATTCCACACGAAAACAGCATGATTCGAAAAAAAAGTTCTCCGATCGAGCTCTAAGATTTTCTGCTGGTTCGTTGGCCAAAATTAACAGACCCGTTTTTTTGTTTGGACACTAGGGTGACCTACGCCGTGTTAGGGTGGTCCGAAAAATAGCAATTTTCTTTGATTTTCGCAAAAAAACATATTTTTAACAAAATCATAACTCGCCATTTCAACCGAACATTTTTTTATTTATAGTTTTCTGGAAATCATGTACTTTTTGTTAACATTTCAGCAACCTCCAAAATTTTGTCACTAGTGACACTGAGCCTGGGGGTGAGATTGGACCATACAAAAATGCTGACATTTTTAGACACAATCTCACCCCAAGGGGTGTCCAGCGTCGTGTCAGACTGTTCACTAATCTGGAATTACTTGGAATTTGAGCAAGTAATTCGGTAATTCTGCATTTACTGTGTAATTCCAGAGTAATCCAGAGTATTTCCATGATTCTTTCTATGTGAAAACATTCTTCAGAAAATCATAAAACATTAAAAATAACTGTTAAAAAGATAATCTCGGTAACTGTTGGAATGAATCTATTTATTGCCTATTAATTTTCAATAAGGAACCAAAGTTGTAGCTAATACGGAATCATTCGGATTATGAGCAAGAATTCAGTAATTCCAGAATTAAAACCCAATTCTGAAGTAATTCTTGTAATTTCTGAATCACTTAGTAATTCCGTAGTGATTCGTGTAACTCCATAGTAATTCGTGTATTTCCCATTAACTGGTAATTAAAGGGAACACAGAGCGAATTTCGCTAGTTAGAATGCTCGATAATTCAAATTTATTCGGATGAAAAAGCACTCAAACGTCAAAACCAGTTGTCAAACTGATGTTGATATTTACCCAAAATTTTCGATGATTTCCAAGTTTTTCCTAGGTCTCGAATTTCCCAGGAAACGGGGAAAAATAAATGCTGATAAATGCTGGTTTAAATTTGTTATGCTATAAATTTATCAACGATTACTTATTATTAAACTGTATTTACACAACCAAATATGAATTTCCTGACCAAAATTTAGCTTTTTTTATCAATTCCGGTTTTTCCCTGGGTGATGAATAGAGAGAATGCGTAACGTGATTTTCGAATGATCCCACTTTGTTTACATCTACAAAGTAGGAGGCTGTTCAAGCACAAGCATGACTTTTTTTCTTACTGGTAAATGAGCTGTTTCATAATCAATGGTTTGTGTTTTATTTTGTATAGTTTTTTACTTTTCTGACTTTTCTGCTGTTTATTATGTGTGTTTTCAAGTTTCGGTCGGTTAGAAGATGTTTTTCTTTTTTTACCAGAGTTCCCAAATGAACCGGCTAGGCTAGGTTCACCAATAAAATTGGTTCGGCTTAAGCCTCCTTTTGTGGTTCAATCCTGGTTCAGTGAACCATGAACCATGGCTTAAGCCAGGCTAACCCGGCTAATGAAAACCATGACTATGCATTAGCCTGTCCCATTTTGAGGTCATGTCGAGGAATTTCAGGTGCTCACTTCTTAAATGGTAGATTATGATGTTAGGAACAATGTTTTCTTAGACAAGAAAAATTAATAAAATACTTTCTCGCACCCCCTAGTCGATTTACTGAAAAAAGTCACTTTTTTGAACAAATTTTCTAAAATCGCTTGGAATCAATACAAAAACTGTTTCGATCAGGTGTGTATTATCTTCAAACGATAGGTTTTTTCCATAGATTAAGATGCACTATCAATACTGGACCAAAATTTAAGTTTTTGGACTCTCCCAGGCGGATTTGTGTCGAAAAAATCGCATTTTTTCGAAACTTTTTTCAGAAATGTTCATTTAATTTAGGGTAGCCTATTTTTCCCAGTAAAACCAATACATGCAGCTTATAGGAAATTTCATGGCAAACATTTTTCCCTCTGAGAAAATGCAATTTTGACACTCCAGAGCCGAGATATTTGAGTTTTAGTGAGGAAAAACGTGCCAATTTTCAAAATTTCTCAGAATTTAGAAGCAAGGCCTACTAATTACACGATGTAGCAAGCATATGTCTCAAAGGTCGGGGTATGCTTTTTTATAGTAATTTTGGCCGCTGAATCCGAATCTGAAATCAAATTTCGTGTACACAGTGATGTTTTGGAGCTACACCCTTTTGGAATGTTATTTGCGTGTTTAAGAGGCAGTTTTTGTAAAT
This sequence comes from Culex quinquefasciatus, assembly GCF_015732765.1. Taxonomy (NCBI): domain Eukaryota; kingdom Metazoa; phylum Arthropoda; class Insecta; order Diptera; family Culicidae; genus Culex; species Culex quinquefasciatus. Next base: position 187,004,012 of record NC_051863.1, on the reverse strand, counting down.
ATTGCTCCGTTTGTTCTAGAGGTCGTATCGAGGTGCTCCGATTTGGATGAAACTTTCAGCGTTTGTTTGTCTATACATGAGATGAACTCATGCCAAATATGAGCCCTCTATGACAAAGGGAAGTGGGGTAAAACGGGCATTGAAGTTTGAATTTTCCGAGGATTTCGAATATGACAAAAGCGAGACTAAAAAGAGCCGCTATGGATGCCTACAGGACAATAACTAACGTTGTAAAATGTTTGTTATAGAAAAATCGAAAAACTATGAGAAAAACTGCGATTGGCCAACAAGTTATTACCGTAGGCTTATAGTCCATGAAATTCCCTAACTTTTGAACTAAAAGAGTATGGGTGTTGGAGGTTGCTGCAAAAAAAAATAACAGTAATTTGCAAAAGCTATGAGAAAAAGTTAAACCAATCCTGGATGTCTATGGCTCATTTTGAAGTGCTTCAAAAGACCTTTCGAATGCATCTAAGAGAGTGGGAATTGATGAAGTTTTACTAAAATGCGAGCAATTTAATTTTAAGATTTTTTATGTTTTTTTACCCCACTTCCCTTTGTCGTAGAGGGCTCATATTTGGCATGAGTTCATCTCATGTATAGTCAAACAAACGCTGAAAGTTTCATCCAAATCGGAGCACCTCGATACGACCTCTAGAACAAACGGAGCAATATTTACAAAAACTGCCTCTTAAACACGCAAATAACATTCCAAAAGGGTGTAGCTCCAAAACATCACTGTGTACACGAAATTTGATTTCAGATTCGGATTCAGCGGCCAAAATTACTATAAAAAAGCATACCCCGACCTTTGAGACATATGCTTGCTACATCGTGTAATTAGTAGGCCTTGCTTCTAAATTCTGAGAAATTTTGAAAATTGGCACGTTTTTCCTCACTAAAACTCAAATATCTCGGCTCTGGAGTGTCAAAATTGCATTTTCTCAGAGGGAAAAATGTTCGCCATGAAATTTCCTACAAGCTGCATGTATTGGTTTTACTGGGAAAAATAGGCTACCCTAAATTAAATGAACATTTCTGAAAAAAGTTTCGAAAAAATGCGATTTTTTCGACACAAATCCGCCTGGGAGAGTCCAAAAACTTAAATTTTGGTCCAATATTGATAGTGCATCTTAATCTATGGACAAAAACCTATCGTTTGAAGATAATACACACCTGATCGAAACAGTTTTTGTATTGATTCCAAGCGATTTTAGAAAATTTGTTCAAAAAAGTGACTTTTTTCAGTAAATCGACTAGGGGGTGCGAGAAAGTATTTTATTAATTTTTCTTGTCTAAGAAAACATTGTTCCTAACATCATAATCTACCATTTAAGAAGTGAGCACCTGAAATTCCTCGACATGACCTCAAAATGGGACAGGCTACTATGCATGAGTGTTACGGTGCAACAATGCTACCGTGTAACAAATATAATGATGTAACAATGTTACACCATAACATTGTAACAATGTTACACCGTAACATTGTTACATCGTAACATTGTTACACCGTAACATTGTTACACCGTAACATTGTTACACCGTAACATTGTTACACTGTAACATTGTTACACTGTAACATTGTTATAACGTCATATTTGTTACACCGTAACATTTATTACACCGTAACATTCGTCACACCATAACATTGTTACACCACAACATTCGTTGCAACACTGTTACGGTGTAACACTGTTACGGTGTTACACTGTTACGGTGTTACACTGTTACGGTGTAACACTGTTACGGTGTAACACTGTTACGGTGTAACACTGTTACGGTGTAACACTGTTACGGTGTAACACTGTTACGGTGTAACACTGTTACGGTGTAACACTGTTACGGTGTAACACTGTTACGGTGTAACACTGTTACGGTGTAACATTGTTACGGTGTAACACTGTTACGGTGTAACAATGTTACGGTGTAACAATGTTACGGTGTAACAATGTTACGGTGTAACACTGTTACGGTGTAACACTGTTACGGTGTAACACTGTTACGCAGTAGTAGATTAAGGGTTGAACAGTATCATGGTGTAACAGAGCTCGCCGTTTAGCCTAACATTCTTTGATCAGGTTCAAGCCTGGTTCAAGCCAATGGTTCAATTTGGCTAGCCTCGCCTGGTTTGAACCAAATGAACCATGGCTCACGACGCTCGTTGAGCCTGAGCCGACGATGCTTGCCGACGTGTGGAGTGAACCTGAACCAGAAAAATGAACCTAGCCTAGCCGATGGCTTAGGCTAGTGGGAACACTGTTTTTTACGGGTGACGACGAACTGCGGCGAGAGTGTCACTCTGCAATGTCGCAGAAAAATTCCCTGGCAAATTTTGGAATCTTGCAGCTCTTCCTGGTCCAGCGAAAAAACAACGTTAATTGTAGGGAAGCTGATCCATCAAACAGAGAAGATTTTTACTAAACCAGTAGGTTTTCAAACGGAATCAAACAATTAAGACAGCTTCTGAATGGATACAACCGCATCGACTCCATAAGCAACTTCCATTCATAATATAAAAAAATACGATTTCGTCTTCAACTTTCTTAAGATATCTTGATTTCAACTTATGGTCCTCAAAAGCCACAAATTTTTCATTATTGCAAAAAAAAAACAGAACAATTTTTAATGATCGATAGCAATACTCTCTACTTTTGGCGAACAGTAAATTGGTTCCACTTTGACAGTTCAAAATTGAGGCCGTTTTGCGAACCACTATTCAGCACCCAGGTTTTTCCTAGTGCAAAATATAAAAATCTCAGGAATTCGGCAATTCTCAGTTTTTGAAAAAATCCGTCAATTTTATCCCAGGAATTCCTTAGATGGACGCGCTATTTCCAAGCACGTGGTTTTGTGCGTTTGACAGCTGTCAGTCGATTACATTCAAAAGACTTTTTATTAAATAATATGCTAGGCAGTAACTCCAAGTAATTTTTATTAATTTTGAGAAATTCCGTGTGGTATCTGGTACATGACAGAAATTCTGGGAAGTCAAAGTAATCCTTGACATATTGCCAGTAATCCCAATAATCCCTTGACATACTGGTCAGTAATCCTTGATGCTAGAAACCCCTTGTCTCACCCCTGATGACGGTAGTTGGGTCGTCCATACAAGTCTGGAGTTTTTTTTGAAAAGGTTCAATAAACCAAATTTTCAGTTTTTGCTTTTTGGGTGTTTTTGAAACCGCCTTGAGTCAGGGGTATTAAAAAACACCCAAAAAGCAACAACTGAAAATTTGGTTTATTCGACCTTTTCAAAAAAAAAAACTCCAGAAGTTTCCATAGAAATTGAACAGCTGTCCATAAGGGTGACAACAAAAAAATGATTTTTGCCGATATCTCATTCGTGAATCTGATTCTGATCAAAATAATATTATCAAATTATTAAGTATCCCGACTATTGCGACAGAATTAGAATATGATTTATACGCACACTATGTTTTTGTTTGTGTTTGGTGGGAGTCTACAAATATCAGCACTGTAAAGCGAAAGAATTAGCTGTAACGGTTTGCTATCTCAAGTGTGCACTGTGTGGACTGGTCAGCTTTTTACCGAGCAGCACAGAGTTTGTGGCACGTGGCCAGAGGACGGTGCCGGCTCTGCGCGGAGGGGAAGGTACAATTTGCAAACACTAATGAAAATTGGCGCCATCATTATCGGCGCTTGGCTCATAATTCCTCGTTCTCTGCAACGACGATCTGCGCGTTTTTTGTGTGTGTGTGTGTCGTTTTTCATTTTACGAATCGTGATGTATTCTTATTTCTTGGACAGAAGTTAAAAATCCCATGTAATTATCTGCACTGCTAGATGGATTCATACGTTTTTTTGCTGGTTATTCTAACGATTTGTTTTCACTGCTTGAAGGCGGTCGTGGAGTTCCGTTGAGTGACTGATTCGTGTTTGTGTGCGTCCCCCCGGGGGGTGCTGCTGCTGCTGATGGACGATCTTCGTCGCGATCGTTTAATGAATGCGTTTTGGCCCGAACTAATAGAGTCGTTTAATTTTTATATGCAATCCTTGCTAACAAGAGGGGGGGAGAGGTGAGGGGAAACCGTTAAATTGTTGCACATATTTGACTTTTATCGGTGTGCGCTAGTCAAGCTGATCTTTTCTTTCGTTTATTTTTTTCCGGTTGCAGATCTCCGAGTGTACGGCCAAGGGCGGTGAGTGTGACGAGAGCAAGGGGCGGCCAGTCTGCGGCACAGATAACCAGACCTATCCGACGCGGTGCCACCTAATCCGGGCGCAGTGCAGTGGCCACCAGGTCAGCCTCAAGCACCGGGGCACGTGTAAAGGTAGGAATGATAACATTTTGAGTAGTTTACTCTGAACGTAAACGAAAAATTCACGATCCTTCGCAGACGTCTGCCTCGCGTCCCGGACGTACGCCCTCCAGCACCGGTCCAGCTCGCCGTACGGCGTCAAGTTCGTGCCGCGCTGCCGGGAGGACGGAACGTACGCCCCGGTCCAGTGCCTCGAGAGCGTCGGCTGCTGGTGCGTCAACGGCCAGGGCAAACCGCTGCCCAACACGACGGTCCAGCACGGCAAACCGGTTTGCGTGAAGAAGGGCAAATCGAACCAGCGCCGATCCTCGCCCCGGAATCCGGTTAGGAACAAACGCAGTGAGTGTATTGTTGTTTGTTGGTTGTTATAAATATTGCTGATAACGAGCCCGGCTGATGTCGCCGCGAGCTCAAAATATTTATCAATCCGATAATTTATGGAACACTTTGGCGGCTAATCCGCGCGCCGAATCACACCTTCTTTTTTTGCTTCGTGGAATTTATGAAAAGTTCCTAAAAATCGGCACCTTTTAACACTTTTGCTATCGCGGTCGCAGGTTGCTCCCGCATGGACCGGGCGGAATTTAATCGGAACCTGTTGAAGCTGTTCGAGAACGAGCACATTCGGGTACACCACCATCAGAGTGCGAAGAGCGTTGGGCTGACGGAGAAGAGCGTGCTGGACTGGAAGTTTGGCTCGATCGACGGCAACAAGAACGGCATGCTGGACAAGAACGAGTACCGGGAGCTGAAGCGATTGATCAAGAAAGTAGGTTAATCGTAGATAGTGGAAGGCTAAGAATAGCCGTTTACAGGATTCTGCTTGCAGGTTGTGAAACCAAAACGGTGCGGCCGATCGTTTGGAAAGAGCTGCGACGCCGACCAGGACGAGCGGCTGTCCCGACTGGAGTGGTCCAACTGTTTTTCGAAAGATAACCTAACACGTGAGTATCTTTGATCGCCCCATAGTTTCTCATCCCTGACTAACACTTTGCATCAAAATTTTGTAACATAACCCACAAAATTCACCATTTCACACATTGAAAGTTCTACGAAAAGCTCCGCCAGCAACCGCAGCTGCCAGTTCCAGAATTTCCTAAAAGCGAATCAAAGATTTATTGGCGACCTGCTAAACCGGGAGACTTCTGTCGTGGAATGTTGTCGCAACTTCCATATGGCTTGCTAATGAGGGGCGTTTTGTCACCGAACAAGTTGGCAGGATTAGGCGTGAGGTTTGAGTAGACACCATGTGAAGAACTGTTTTGCCTTTTTGACCCGAACCGAAACCGTTCCCCTAACGATATCGCAGGAATGTGACGCGTTGTCGCGGTGACATCCGTAAACTTTATGGTCGAGCTTTTACGAGCGGCTCACAACCTTTCAACGTTGGTATCTTTATCAATTTCGGATTCTCTTGGGATTTTGGCGAAGCGGTTGCGAGGAGCTTAACTCATCCATTAACGTCAGTGACTAACACCCTTCTTTAGAACTGTTTTGATCATTAGAGATTCGACCACGATGTGATTAAATATTTTGTAATTAATTACAACTTCATTCTCTTCCTCCTCTTCTGTCCACCATCCTCACGATAAATGATTAATCAATATTAAATAACAACAAAAACAAACCATACACACACATAAAACAATAAAACCAACTTTAAACTTGTGGTCCATCCAGCCGAGATGGAGCACCACTACCCATCATCTTCATCATCCGGTTCGTCCGGCGGGCTGTTCCACGGCCAGCATCCGGCGGTCGGTGGCGGTGGAGGTGGCACAGTAATCGGTGTCGGTGGCTCCTCCCCCTCCTCACATCACTCCTCTAGCTCTAGCTCTAGCACTAGCTTCCTCCGGTACGACGAGTCACAGCAGAATGGCTCCACCGATTACACTGAATTTGAAGATGAAGACGATTACTCAGAAAATGACGACGATTCGGACGAACTGCCCGATAGTGATAACACGCTACTAAACGGACTGCACTTTCGCATTGCCGACAAGCGGCTGCAGCCCAATCTGTGTATGTATCTAATTCAACTCAGTCAAGTCAAGTTTTTGTTTCCTTCCCCCCTCCCCCGTCTTCTCTTCTTTTCTTTATTATTTCGCTCCAAACCACCCCCGAAACCTCCCAACCAATCCCCCTAATTGTTGTATGTTTTACTCGCAAAACCTCTCTCTGTAGAAGTACCCCCAAAATGACGGATGCTAAGACACCCCCGCCCTCGCACATTTTTGGCCGAATTGTCTTCATTTTCATCAAAATCAACCCATAAAAAAAACAAAACCACTTTCGGTGTTTCGGTATTTGGCAAAATTAAACCCCAACACACCTCTTTGTGCTCTCACCCTTAACATCTGTCATTATCGAGTTTTTATTTCCTTTTGTTGTTGTTGTTGTTTCTGTCACTCTCCTTTTTAGATAGCGGAATAGTTTGTGTATCTGTTTAGAATGTTTAGAAAAATAAAAAAATGGCTTACAAAGTGACGTGAGTTAAAACACCTTTGTACGATTTTGGCACTCAAAACTGTTGGTTTTATCTCCCCTTCTTTGAGGTTCGTCGCTTTCTCGGTGACAAGTGCGACGACATTGAAGTCACTTGGAGTTTGGTGAATAGTTTGCTTGTTGGGTTTAAAATTCAATCAACTCTTTTGAAACGCGATTTGTATTATTATTTGAAACTTTTTAACAGATTTTTTATTTTTATTTTGTATGAAATTTTGTCCATGCATTTATTACATATGAAAAAGAAAACATTTGGGTTAATTCGTTTTTCTATACAAGGCCGGCCATACAACATGCACGGATCTTTCTGAACGTTTAGATTCTGCATGCAAAAAAGGCCGATGGCCGAAAGTTTTGCCAGATCCACGCAGGGCCTTGTATAAAAGTCGATAGCGGGTATTCGAAATTCCAATCAAAGTAAGCGTCTTTTAGAGTAAATCGGTCAGATTTGGCACTTTTTTGAACAAAAATAGTAAAAAACTAATTTTTGCTTTCGATTTTTCGGATCGATTTATTATGTTCGCCAAAAAGAAGCTATGATTTTTTCAAATGCTGGATATAACGTGCAAAAAAGTTAAGAATTAATTTTCAGATGCAAAATCAAATTTGGAATCTCAAATTTGAAAATCGAACAATAGTTTCTGAATATGTTCATTTAAAAAATAAAAGCTAATTAGACACAACTATTTTCACTTTTTTCATTTTCCAAACAAATGTGCAATTTTCAGAAAAAATGCTTAAAAGCGACTTAGTCACCCGAACATGCGACATGGGACAGCATGAATTTTCATCTGCAGCCGGACGGGTGTATTCTGAAATTACAGAATTACAAAAAAGCTTAAATGTGACTTACACTTTTCGAACACATCATAACAAAAATATTTAAAACACTTGCAAGTGTAGTTGTGAAAAAGATGTTCCGCCAAATATTTAAGATGATGATTTTTTTTCAAATTCCAACGATTTTCTTTTGATGAACATTATTCCATCGCTGGTTTACCCATCAAATCTATAACTTTTCAAGGAATTTTTTGATTGATTGGTGTCCCGGCAAAGTTGCAAGTATTGTTGAAAATTTAGGCACACTGATTTTTTTTTGTGTTTTTTATAATTTTTTTTCACAAAGAATCAATTTCCAAAAATACGCATTTTTTATGTTTTATGGGACAAGAACCCGCATCTTTAAAGCCATTCAGAAGTGTAGACCAAAATTTAGCCGATGAGCTATACTTTATTTAAATAGTGATTTTTGTAAAAAAAAATCTTATACTCATTTTTTTTTTGTAAAATCTTTGCAATCGAAAAGTACCTTACATTTTTTTTATTAAGTACACCGTTTTCAAAATATTCAATTCGTTCTTGAAATTTTCCGATCTTTGCGAAAACAGTATAAGGGCCAATCATTCAATATTACGCCCTTTTGAAATGTTAGTCTTGTAAGTCTTACGACTCGTGAGAAAGGTCCACACACAATGTTGAAAAATAAAAAATAAAAATGCAGATGTAGAATTGCAGCATTGCGAGTTTATTTTTTTATAGGGGAAAGTGGGCAAGAGCAATGCAATTAGTTAATTCTACTATCAAATAACAACAAAAATGATGTAAACGCCACGGGACACAAGATTGAATGTTTTTTTTAATCCTTCGTTTTCTTATAACATTTGGAAGTTCATTTTATCAAAAGCATTCAGAAGCATTCATAACAATGATTTGCACCTATTATAAAGTATGATTCATCATTTGGTTATTTTTGTTGAGAGCTTATAAAAAGCTTTGTTCAGGTGGAGCAAGTGTACCATATGGATTTTAAGTACAGAAAAAATACGAATTGCTACAAGTACATATTTTACTGAGAAATAAATACATAAAAGTACTTAAAATTGATAAACAATTTTTAAAATCAATTATCCCTTTAAAATATAGTGATGTTATGAAAATTTACTATTTATCATCTAAGTAATTTATTTTTTTCGCAAAAACGATCAAAATATTAGTAAAATATTATTATTTTATCTGAAAATGAAAGTAACGTTTCAAATACCTTCTAATAATCTGATGTGACAACGTGATAACAGTTCGATTGTTCGCAAATTAACATGTTGTTCAATGCATTGTTCGTCTTGCCCCACTAGTTGCGTAAGACGCTCAAAAAATCAATAATTTTACAATCAATTTTTTACAGTCAAAAACTGGATTTGTTTGAAACCTGCTTATGCCTGAAATAAGATGATTATCAAAAAATCCGACTGATTTATATAAATGAGCAATTCTCTACCAAAACCGGAAATGGATTTTATTTGTATTTTTTGATTTGGCTCAAACTTTGTGGGGACCTTCCCTATGACCAAAGAAGCCATTTTGCATCATTAGTTTGTCCATATAAATTTCCATACAAATTTGGCAGCTGTTCATAAAAAAATGGTACGTAAATATTCGAAAATCTGTAACTTTTGAAGGAATTTTTTGATCAATTTGGTGTCTTCGGCAAAGTTGTAGGTATTGTGAAGGACTATTTAGAAAAAAATAGGTACACGGAAAAAAAAATTTCCCGATTTTTTTATTAACTTTTTTCACAAAACTCAAATTCCCAAAATACGTATTTTTATTTTCGAGATTTTTGATATGTTTTAGGGACAAAATCCGCAACTTTTGAGCTATAGAGAAACATGGTCAAAAAATCTGCCGCCGAGTTATGATTTTTGAAAAACTGGTGATTTTGGAAAAATCGAAATTTCATACATAAAATTTTTTGACCTCATTTTTTTATGCAAAATTGAATTTGCAATCGAAAATTACTTTACAGATTTTTTGATAAAGGGCCCCGTTTTCAAGATATAGCCACCGAAAGTTTGATTTCAGCGAAATATTTGCAGTTTTTCGATTTTTAAAAATAGTGACCATGAGTGACCATCTCTAAAAATATTTTTTTTGAAAAGTTCAGAAAATTTGCTATAAAATTGTCTAAGAGACATTGAAGATTGGACCTCTGGTTGTTGAGATACAATAATATTCAATGTTTGGCCCTTTTAAAATGTTAGTCTTGATTTAATTTTTTTCAAAATATTTTTTTCGAAAAGATCGGAAAATTTCACGAATGTTTCATGTATTAACATTGAAAATTGAACCATTAGTTGCTGAGATATCGTCATTAGAAAATCGTGGGCTGTTTGGGTGAGACTTAGAAAACTTCAATTTTCGTGTTTCTTTTTCTTTTAGCCGCTGTATCTCAACAACCAGAGGTCCAATCTTCGATGTCTCTTAGACAATTTTATAGCAAATTTTCTGAACTTTTCAAAAAAAATATTTTTAGAAATGGTCACTCATGGTCACTATTTTTAAAAATCGAAAAACTGCAAATATTTCGCTGAAATCAAACTTTCGGTGGCTATATCTTGAAAACGGGGCCCTTTATCAAAAAATCTGTAAAGTAATTTTTGATTGCAAATTCAATTTTGCATAAAAATTAGGTCAAAAATTTTATGTATGAAATTTCGATTTTTCCAAAATCACCAGTTTTTCAAAAAATCATAACTCGGCGGCAAATTTTTTGACCATGTTTCTCTATAGCTCAAAAGTTGCGGATTTTTGTCCCCTAAAACATATCAAAAAATCTCGAAAATCAAAAAATACGTATTTTGGGAATTTGAGTTTTTGTGAAAAAAAATTAATAAAAAAATCGGGAAATTTTTTTTTCCGTGTACCTATTTTTTTCTAAATAGTCCTTAACAATACCTACAACTTTGCCGAAGACACCAAATTGATCAAAAAATTCCTTCAAAAGTTACAGATTTTCGAATATTTACGTACCATTTTTGTATGAACAGCTGCCAAATTTGTACGGAAATTTATATGGACAAACTAATGATGCAAAATGGCTTCTTTGGTCATAGGGAAGGCCCCCACAAAGTTTGAGCCAAATCAAAAAATACAAAAAATAAAAATGGTCGAAATCGGCCGGTTTTGTAGAGAATTGCTCAAATGTTTAGTGGGTTTTAACGAGCATTCCTTAGCTTGTTACACTTGCCGCACCTTCCCCTACTCATTTTTTGTTTAGTTACTTGACAAAACCAACAGTTTTGAGTACGTACATGTTGATGAAAGGTAGCTCTCAATTTAGAATTACAGTAATTTTGCCCTTCAATTAAATAAATACTAATCGTCCCTTCACTTCAATCCATGAGCTCAGTGCTGCAGGCCAAAACGACGATGGAGCTACGTGGCGAGCAGGATCCCATCTTCAAGGACAGCGAGGCCGAGTCGGACTGCCTGAGTGACCAGGCGGCCGCCCTGGAGGAGCAGAGGGTAATTTTGCTCTAAATTTCTTCAATTACTGAGGCTTAACCTGTTTTGTTCTTCCAGAGTGGAGCGACCGCCCTGTACGTGCCGGAATGTACCGCCGATGGCCGGTATCAACGGGTGCAGTGCTACCGATCGACCGGCTACTGCTGGTGCGTGCACGAGGACACTGGCAAGAACATTCCCGGCACGTCGACGAAGGACAAGCGACCCCAGTGTGATGTCTATCCGGGCG